>NC_081181.1:217659666-217818637 GCF_029867415.1 Vicia villosa
AAAAACACCCTTAAAAAACATCAAAAAAAAAAAAATTATTAACTGCATACACCGAGTCTTCCCTCGTTGTCTAAATAAAACTTATCACACATATGCAGATTAATCATAAAATACCCCGTTGAAACGTACGACCGTATGACTTCTCCAAGCTTTGAGTTTCCTGTATTCGAGGCAGAGGAAGAAGAAGACGAAGAAATATCAAAGGAAATTTCACGGTTACTTCAACAAAAGGAAGAGGCCATTCAGCCATACAATGAGCCTCTAGAGATCATTAACCTTGGTTCCGATGGAAACAGAAGAGAGGTTAAGATTGGAGCTTCGCTCAGTTCAGAGATCAGAGAGAGTTTGATACAGCTACTCAAAGAATTCTCAGATGTCTTCGCTTGGTCTTATCAAGATATGCCAGGGTTGGATACCAGTATAGTGGAGCATCACTTGCCGTTAAAAGCAGAATGCCCTCCGGTCAAGCAAAAATTGAGAAGAACTCACCCGGAGATGGCCATGAAAATCAAAGAGGAAGTTCAAAAGCAGATCAACGCAGGTTTCCTCGTCACTTCAGAATACCCTCAGTGGTTAGCCAACATTGTTCCCGTTCCTAAGAAAGACGGAAAAGTCCGCATGTGCGTCGACTACAGAGATTTGAACAAAGCTAGCCCTAAGGATGATTTTCCTTTACCACATATTGATATGTTGGTAGACAGTACAGCAAAATCCAAAGTTTTCTCGTTCATGGACGGATTTTCAGGATACAACCAAATCAAAATGGCACCTGAAGACATGGAAAAAACAGCTTTCATCACCCCCTGGGGCACGTTCTGCTATCGTGTCATGCCTTTTGGACTAAAGAACGCAGGGGCAACTTATCAAAGAGCCATGACTACACTTTTCCACGACATGATGCATAAAGAAGTGGAAGTCTATGTGGACGACATGATTGCCAAATCAGAAAATGAAGAAGATCACATACAGAATCTGACAAAGTTATTTCAACGCTTACGGAAGTTTCAGCTTCGCCTGAACCCCAACAAGTGTACCTTTGGTGTCTATTCAGGAAAACTCCTTGGTTTCATTGTCAGCAAACGAGGAATCGAAGTAGATCCAGACAAAGTCAAGGCAATTCAAGAAATGCCTTCGCCCAGAACCGAGAAACAGGTTAGAGGATTTCTTGGACGTCTGAATTACATCTCGAGATTCATATATCTCATGACTGCAACTTGCGCTCCTATTTTCAAACTTCTACGGAAAAATCAAAGTTGCGTCTGGACAGACGATTGTCAGAAAGCGTTCGACAGCATTAAGGAATATCTGCTCGAACCACCCATCTTGTCTCCTCCAGTGGAAGGAAGACCTTTAATAATGTACTTAACCGTCTTAGAAGATTCCATGGGTTGTGTCCTTGGACAGCAAGACGAGACAAAAAGAAAAGAGCATGCCATTTACTACCTGAGCAAGAAATTCACTGACTGTGAATCCCGCTACTCCATGCTCGAGAAGACGTGTTGTGCTTTGGCCTGGGCTGCCAAGCGTCTCCGCCAGTACATGATTCGACATACTACTTGTTTGATCTCTCATATGGATCCAATCAAGTACATCTTTGAGAAGCCTGCTTTAACCGGGAGAATTGCCCGTTGGCAGATGTTGTTATCAGAATACGACATTGAGTATCACGCACAGAAAGCCGTGAAAGGAAGCATTCTAGCTGAGCACCTGGCTCACCATCCACTCAATGGTCATGAACCAACCAGTTTCAACTTTCCGGACGAGGACGTCATGTACCTCAAGATGAAAGATTACGACGAGCCGCTACCAGACGAAGGACCTGAGATAGGATCTCAGTGGGGCTTGATCTTTGACGGAGCTGTCAATGCTTATGGACGAGGAATTGGGGCAATCATTGTTACACCTCAGGGTACCCATATTCCATTTACTGCCAGATTAACTTTCAAATGCACAAACAATGAGGCCGAATATGAAGCTTGCATCATGGGTCTCGAAGAAGCCATGGATCTAAGAATCAAACACTTGGATGTATATGGAGATTCTGCTTTGGTCATCAATCAAATCAAAGGAGAATGGGAAACACGCCAACCAGGGCTAATTCCTTACAAAGACTACGCGAGAAGATTATTACCATTTGTCATACCCCAAAATTTGCCCACATTATTTCTCCTATTCAAGTTTCAAATCCATATGCAAAGCTCCTAGACAATTTCTCCTATACAAAGCTCTGAAAATAGGGTTTGGTTCTTTCAAAGGAAAATCACTGAATCAATGGTTCAAGGTGGTCCCATAGGGTCATAAACATCTCACATAATCTCCATGACAAATATCAAGTCTCATCTCAAAGAATTGGTCACTCATTTGTCCAGAAAGTCAACAGTCGACTAGGTTAACCTAAAAGTCAACTGTGGTCAAAGTAAAGTCAAAACTTTTTAAGGTTTCTAAAAAGTCCTAGAACTCCTCCATACCCTAAAAATTGAGAGAAATATGCCTTGTCAAAATTGACTAATTTTGGAAGAAAGAATGTGAAGCAAAAGACCTTAAAATAAGTTTCTTTGCTAAAGGGCCCATATTTTTAAGACCCAATCTCTATCTTAAGCCCATGCACGACCCATATATCATTCTACCAATTTTTAGTATTTATTTATTTTTTTTATTTTGAATTTAACCATTTAAATTCAATTTAAATTGAATAAAATAATAGAAAGAATGAAAAATTATATTTGTCTTCAATTTTAATCTAATATCTCATCAAAACTAGAAGGTAAATAATTGGATATCATTCAAAGGCTGATAGGAGAGATTTGGTATAAGATTAGAAATTTCTCAATCAAATTTCAATCAAAAATATTCTATATCAATTACCAAGATTTGAAGCTATTTTGGTTGACCTAATCTTTTCTCTATAAAGAGGCTGCAAGGTTTATATGTGGGAGGAGGCTTTTTTTTGGACGTGTGGTTGCAGACTGAAGAACCCCACTCTAGAGCAAAAAACGTGAAGCAAGAGAAAGTAGCAGACCAAGATTACAACCTGTTCAAGCCATTCTGAGGACTCATATAGCTTTGCCGGCGTCCTCTGAAGCGAACCACAACCTCACTTTTGAGTGACACGTTCAGAATCGCAGAGTCGGCGTCCACGGTTTGTTGTTTTTTTGTGTTCATCGATTTCCATGATTCTTGTATAGTTGGCATAATTCGATTACATACATGTGTTCATAAAGATGTTTCGAAGCTTTATGCATAGATTGATCGAAGTTTGAGTGCAGGTACAAGATATTGCCATGGCTAGGTTTTAAAGCTTTGAAATTAGGGTTTTCCAAACCAAGCAAAATTAGACCAAATTGGTGGAATAATCACGCTCAGGAGATAGTTTCGATCCACTATGTGTCCTGGTTTTGAGTTTATGCTGTGTATTTTTTGTTTTGGAAATTTCAGGTGTTATAGTGACGGACGAAAAATGTCACTATAGGCTATAGCAACGAAGATAAACCGTGGGTATAGGCCTGGTTTATTTTTACGTGAGGAAGAAGAAGCCCGCGCGCTATTCTCTTTTTCTTGAGTTTTGAGTCACTTGAATTTTTTATATAATTATACTTGTTCGTTCAATTAACACTTGGCATCCATGGCGTAGTTGGCAAAACGCCTTGTTGGTAAGGCAAATGGCGTGGGTTCGAGCCCTTTCCCTCAACATTATTTTGTTTGTCAATTTGCCATGACAGATTACATGCGCTACAGATCACAGGGTGCACCATATGCCCTCAAACTTTCAGCCATTAGATTCCCAGTGTTACAGATCTAATGCCCATCAGAACGCAGGAGTATCGTACACCATCAATGGCCTACCACACTGAACCAAAAAAGCTAAGATTTCTATTCTAATTTAGTTTTTTTTCTATTTATTTCGTTTATTCTTGTTTTTTTTTCTAATATTCCTTTTTTTAAAACAAAATTATCTTTAATTTTTTTTCTCTTTCTTTCATAAAAGATAGTAAAATATAAAAATGTTTATTAATAATTTTGTTTAATTTAAAATAGTTAAATTAATTGTTTAATCATTTAATTAATTATAGATGTTTTTGTTAACTAATAAAAAATACATAAGTAATTTAATCGCAACCTGATTTTCACCGATTTAATTGGGTTGAAAACCAATAATTAGATTAAATCAATCATTTATTTTTATTTTTACTTACGCCCGAATCAGGGTTTGCGAGAATGTGTCATACATTGAAAAATATCTCTTTGTGTATTATCTTTTCAGGTAATCATCAGACACCTTCCGATTATGCGCCTCAACAAACCTCGAAGCTAAGTAATTTAATTTTAATTTAATTTAAATTATATCTAAATTATTTTGATATTAGGGTTTGCCTTGCGTTCATCCCTTCTGCCTTGCCTTTTTCAGGATCAACCCTAAAGGCGCCTTAGCAACCATATCAAATCAAATTCAAAAGCTAAGTATTATCTCGTATCTAATTCAAATAATCGTTTTATTTTATTTTGTTTCCTTAATAAATTAGGGATAAAATTAAATATCAATGAACTGCCCGTACACTCACGCCTTTATTTGTTTCTTTGCTCATTCCTAATGGTCAGAGTCGATGCTTCTGGCAAACCCTTGCCCTCAACCCTGTCAGGAAAATGCCAAGCTAAGTACCTTCTCCCTATTCTATTTTTAATTTATTATCCTATTTTCTTTTGTAGTTAATGAGGTTTGCCCTCGAATTTGATAATGCACTCACTATATGTTTTCTGTTTTGTCTTTTTCCTTTTCAGGGTTTATCAATTGCCAAAGCTACGTTGTTGGTAACCCTAAACCTCATTTTATTTTATGCCTTTTATTATTATTACTTGTGTCAAACCCTGATAAGGGATCCGCTGGTTACAATTTCCCGCCCCCTTTATTGCTTTATATTATTGCGTGGTTAGTAATCTTAGGGAGTGCAAGCCTTAAACTGGATTAGAATAACTAATTAAAAGATAAATATCTGGACATAATCACGTGATTGTTGCACACACGCACCCTTTTGGGGTAACCCTCTCTGTTGTCTTGTTGCCTTGTTGCCTGTTGCCTCGTGTTTTTGCAGAATAAGCCACGCCCCTCGAATTCGAGGATACCTCAGCCATGTTGCCTCGATAAAAAGGTCACGACCCTAAATGATGCTGCCTTCGATACACAAATGACCTCGACCCTCGGAAGTTGCCTACGAAAAAAGGCTGAGGTATCTTCTGGCTGCCTACGAAATGGCTTATTCTGATCCTTGCCTTAGACTACCTGCCCTTCTATGGCATGGGACAGTCTTATGGCAAAAGATGCTTCGATGACCCTTCAACCTCCAAACGAAAGGCTTCCTGCCCTCTTATGGCAAGGATAGACCCTTTCATTCTGAAAGGCTAAAAAGAGACCTATCATCTGAGTTTAAGGTAATTGCCCCTAATTGCCTTGCAATGCTCAAACCTTTTTCTTATATTCTTTCTCATAATTTTTCAAAAGGGCAACGCTTATTCACAAGCTAAAGTCCCTATCTTTTTCATCTACTTTTTCTGAAAACGAGCAAGCAAAGCAATTAAGAGCCCATGGAAAACCATGGATGCAAAGGGTGCCTTACACCTTCCCTTTGCATAAATTACCCCCCGAACTCAGATTTCTTTAAAGGTTTTTTTTCTGTTTCTTTTTGCCTTTCCGAATATTGTTTGGATAAAATAAAAGTCGGTGGCGACTCTTGCTTACCGCGACATTCCAATTAATAAAAAGTCAGTTCACCGTGTTACAGAACTGGCGACTCTGCTGGGGATTTTTCGATTAAGAGGGGTTACCTTAAAAGTTTAGGATTCACTTAAATGTTTTCTATTGTTTGTTTTGCTTGCTTTACTTTTGCAGGGCTGTTTTGGGTATTCTGTTGTGTGAAAGATCCTAACCCGGATCTGAGTACCTTAGGTATGTGGCATGAGATCAGGGAGACTGTACGACATGTATCGTTATGGTTGAACTGGTGGCCACCGTTAGTGTGACACTTTGGTTTGTCCTGATGGCCCTTGAATTTGATCGAGGAGACATTTGGCTACCGCGTGGTGTCATGAGCACTAATTCGCCCTTAGAACCTTAGTCGAACTTGACTTTGGCTTATAAGAAGTAGCGAGATGGCTGGCTTTGGATTCCTGACTGAAGCCGGTTGATACTCGATGCTACACTCATTGAGATTAGACTCAAGGGATGTTTTTGGCTGGCCGATTGTGCGCTATGTTGAGACAATGCCCACGAGAAAGATCAAGGATATGAGCACCATAGAACCTGGTTACTTTTAAGACAGGTTGAACCCACTAAACGAAAGGAGGGAGGGTACATACCTTTGAACATCATGCAAGCCTACCCTTAAGGCAATTGTGTGACTTGCGTGACTTGTGTGACTTGTTTGTGTTTACTACTAACCCTCATTTCCTCGCAGGTTTTGTTGAAAGGACTTGTTTGTCCTTACCATCTCGCATTAAGTCTAACAAATTACATTCGCATAACATTCATGACATCATGACATCATAAACATAACATGATTTGACCCTTTCAAGGATCTTAGGGGTTTAGGGCGCACAATTTCAGGTACCTCTATCAAAGGTTGATTCCCCAATCAAGGGGCAAGAGGATTTATTTTCCTTTGGCCACATACCTTCCAATTCAAAGACACAGTACCAATCAAGGGGCAAGAGGATTTATTTTCCTCTAGCCATGCATTTTCAAATTCAGAAGTATCCCGAATCAGAGGCGATGACCCACTCGATATGGTGAGCTTGATTCTCAAAGAAGGACGTTCGAAGACAAAATTTAGAATCCTTCAAACAAAGACGTGACCAACTCATTTTCTAATGTTGCTAACTAGATTCCTAAAGATCCTTGAAAACATTTCATTTGCATTCATAACATCGCATAACAGGTTTCTTACAATAGGTCTCTCATCCTTCCTCGCTGTTTATTTCAGCATCATGAATCTCGAACAATCAGTTAAGGATCTCCAAGCTCAAAACACTGAGTTCCAAGCCTTGATTTTGAATTTGTCCAAGGGGCAAGATGAGCTGAAATCCCTTCTAACTAAGAAGGAAAAGAAGACCAAGAAACCTAAAGGTGTTCTCAATCTGGGAAGAAGGTTCAAAGGTCCTCTCAAAAGGGTTGAAGAAGCTGAAGCTCCCAAAGAGGGTAAGAAGACTCGAGTGAAAAAGCTTAGACCAATCTTGCAACTCAGGGATGCTGAAACCTCTGAAGACAGTGATGAGGATGAGCAAGATGATGATGCTAGTATCAAAACCGATGCAAGAAGTAACCACGATTCTGCCGAACTCTCTGAAGAAGAAGAGGACTATTACTATGAGGGCGAACATCCCGATGACAAATACAAGATGTTAGAAGAGCGTCTGAGAAGTGTGGAAATTCAGAAGGTACCTGGGCTGGATTTTGAAGAGCTTGGACTTGTGCCTGGAGTCGTTATTCCTCCAAAATTCAAAACTCCCGCCTTTGCTAAGTATGATGGAGTCTCTTGTCCTAAACTACACTTGAGGTCTTATGTAAGGAAGATTCAACCTCACACTGCTGATAAGAGGCTCTGGATCCATTTCTTTCAGGAAAGCTTATCTGGAACTCAACTCGAATGGTACTATCAACTGGAAAGTACCAACATCCATACATGGGAAGATTTAGTTGTTGCCTTCTATAAGCAATACCAATATAATTCCGATCTCGCACCGACTCGCATGCAACTTCAAAGCATGTCCATGGGTCCTAAAGAAAGTTTCAAGGAGTATGCTCAAAAATGGAGAGATTTAGCTGGAAGAGTCCAACCTTCTTTGACTGATAGGGAGTTGGTGGACATGTTCATGGGCACGCTAACTGGACCATTCTATAGTCACTTACTGGGTAGTTCTTCGTCTGGGTTTACTGATCTTATCTTGACTGGAGAACGTGTTGAGAGTGGTATCCGAAGTGGGAAGATTCAAGTGGGCGCATCCTCTGGTGCTGCAAAGAATCCATATCATGGAAAAAATGAGTCTAACGTTGTTCATAGTCAGAGGGGCCGTGATAAGAACGATCAGAATCAGTCTGTTGGTGCTGTCCTCATCTCTACTCCAACATCTCAAAAATCTCCCAGACAAGAGTATCAACGCAAAACTGATAGACCAAGGAGACAATTCACCCCGATCAACATGCCTTTGTCTCAAGCCTTACAACATCTACTAAAGGCTAAGCTGATCACCCTAAAGGATCCTCCGAAGTTTACCAACACTGCTAGTCCAGCTTATGATCCCAAGGCTACATGCGCCTACCATTCTAATGCTACTGGACACAATGCCGACAACTGTTGGGCATTGAAAAATAAGATCCAAGATATGATAGATGCTGGTGAAATTGAGTTCGACACTCCTGCAACTCCTAATGTGATTACTGCTCCCATGCCTAATCACAACAAGATTGCTAATGTTATGGATGGCTAGAAGGATGAATCTTTAGATCATTAGATTTACTTTCTCTTGCAATTTCTATTCTGTTCGTTTAAACACTCAAATTATGATAGACGTTATCTGTTTTAATAATCATCATCAGTGCATTGCATATATTTGTCTTGAATAAATTATTTCGCTATCACTCATTTTAAATTGTGTCTTTACTTTGCATATGTTTTGTGATATTCAACTCCTGCTAAGCTGTAAGACTTTTGAAGGAGGATGACGAAAACGATACCGCAACTTCATACAGTATGCTTTTGAGCGGACTATGCTGACGATGTACAGGCATTGTTTCAATTCCTAAACAGTGGAGATATAAGGATGATAATCCCTCGTCAACCCTTTTTGAGCCTAAGAAGTAGAAGTTTCTTTCTTGTATTAATCAAAACCCTTGATCAAAACCTGGGGCAGGGTAGTTCTCAGTTAATCTGGCTGAGCATTCTATTTCAAGAGAATCATTCAGTACACCTTTCAACAAAGGTTGTAATCACAAGCGTTCATCCGCACACATCAAAGAAGTGTTGGAGGTGTCAACCAAAAACCAATGACGGTTCATCAATCAGTAAGGCAGTTAACATCTTTCAAAAAAATGAAAAAACATATATACAAAGAAAAGCCTGCTAAGTCAAAAATCAAAAGACGACTTAGGCAAAATCAAGGCATCCCGCTGACTGTAATCTCAGAAATAAACAGTTCAGGCAAAAGTTAGGGATATCAAAAAGATGAAAAAAGAGAAGTCAATATACAACACAATGTTGTGACTACCAAAGGAAGAAGCGACTGCCATCTCAAAAGCTTTCCTTGCTTGTGAACCATCATCATTATCAAAGGTGTAAATCCAAAAGTCTCTTGGAACCTGAATGCATAAGTTGAATTAACTGAGCTTAGGATCGAAGATCATCACGAAGAGGGGTGGGTACAATCAAATTTTGAGCCTTTATCCTTCGTTTCTTAAACCGTGAACCAAGCCACGTTACAACCCTTAAAAGTCCTAACTGAAGCACGGTTAGTTCGAAAGCATACTGTCACAAAAAAGGTATCCTGACTCCTTAAGGTTTACCACAAATGCTGAGTTGACACTTCGTTTTTTACAAACATCACGTTTTTATAAACATCGTGCTTTTACATATCCAATTTTAAATGTTTTTCAATAAACTCAAGACAGACATATGCATTGCATCTCATGAATTCATTATTAAGCATATTCTGCTACATAATTTCAAATGTTAGCATCAGAAAGAACTTGCACAGGGTATAACTAATGACTGAAAGTTATCCCGACAGACAATATTACTCCAAGAAGCAATGTCTCCTACGTATACAAGGGGCATGATACGTTTTTTCCAATCAATCTGAGGCAATCAAGTCAAGATTCTGAGAATCTCTCAGGATGCCAAAATAATCAGGGGCATCATCCTGAGTTTACAATTACTGAGGGCATGTCGCCCATAGCGCACATCTCATAAAGTCCTCGTGAGGCGAATCTTTCCAAAGCTCTTACTAGCGGGGGCAAACCTATGCAAGTCCAGTTTAACATCTTGATCAATACTCAGTGGCGTGTCCTAAATCAAATGGTAGTTACTATAATACTGGGGGCAACTTTCAAGACAACCACATCTCCCCACAGAGCCGGTTTCACAAGATCATATCCCCTCAGAGTAATCATTAAGAAGATATCTTCAAATGTTCTCGTCCCGACAAAGACATGGCTCCCCAACAGAGTTTACATCTTCAACACCACTTGTCATCCAACATGTTGCTCTTCTCTAACGTGGTTTATTAATATCTCTCATCCTCAGTCAGAGTACATCAAGTTAATGATCATCCCCAAGCAGAAATCATAAATCCCCAGCTAAGCATTTCCAAGAAGGGATCAAAGCATCAAGCTCTCAATGACGTAGAGATTTGTCTTCTCAGTCAAACGATTCTAGTCACACAAAGTCATAATCATACATCATAAATCATAAACATACATCATAAATCATAAACACACATCATAAAACATATTCATACATCACATACACATTCCTCATTTATTTTGAGAAGCACATAGCTGATGCATCATGGCATTACATGAAAAACTAACAATGTTTGACAGGTACATTACAAAAATTCGAATCTTATTCAAAGCAAACGCCTGACGCATGGCATTCCAGACATCTGAGGATGCAATGGAGAATAGTCAAACGCACGATTTATTCTCCGACCTAACGCACGGTTTTCCAGACATCTGAGGATGCAATTGAGAATAGTCTAACGCACGATTTATTCTCCGACCTAACGCACGGTTTTCCAGACATCTGAGGATGCAATTGAGAATAGTCTAACGCACGATTTATTCTCCGACCTAACGCACGGTTTTCCAGACATCTGAGGATGCAATTGAGAATAGTCTAACGCACGATTTATTCTCCGACCTAACGCACGGTTTTCCAGACATCTGAGGATGCAAATTGAGAATAGTCTAACGCACGATTTATTCTCCGACCTAACGCACGGTTTTCCAGACATCTGAGGATGCAATTAAGATTAGTCTAACGTACGACTTATCTTCAGCCTAACGCACGGTTTTCCAGACATCTGAGGATGCAATTGAGAATAGTCTAACGCACGATTTATTCTCCGACCTAACGCACGGTTTTCCAGACATCTGAGGATGCAAATTGAGAATAGTCTAACGCACGATTTATTCTCCGACCTAACGCACGGTTTTCCAGACATCTGATGATGCAAACTAGAAACAGTCTAACGTACGACGTATTCTAATTCTCGAGTTTATCAAGTCAGATGGCATCTTTAAGCCCATCTCTAAACAACTACTTCTCAAACACTTCAGTCTCAACATCTAGATGGCATCTTTAAGCCCATCTCCGACAAAAGTCCCTACTTTAGCTAGGGCAAATTTCTTGGTATTCTAGTGTTCAATCATCTTCCACCTTCAGATACCGACTGGCATACAAACCACTCTACATCTTCAGGTTTAAGATAATTGAACAGGGGCAGCTGTCATACCCCAAAATTTGCTCACATTATTTCTCCTATTCAAGTTTCAAATCCATATGCAAAGCTCCTAGACAATTTCTCCTATACAAAGCTCTGAAAATAGGGTTTGGTTCTTTCAAAGGAAAATCACTGAATCAATGGTTCAAGGTGGTCCCATAGGGTCATAAACATCTCACATAATCTCCATGACAAATATCAAGTCTCATCTCAAAGAATTGGTCACTCATTTGTCCAGAAAGTCAACAGTCGACTAGGTTAACCTAAAAGTCAACTGTGGTCAAAGTAAAGTCAAAACTTTTTAAGGTTTCTAAAAAGTCCTAGAACTCCTCCATACCCTAAAAATTGAGAGAAATATGCCTTGTCAAAATTGACTAATTTTGGAAGAAAGAATGTGAAGCAAAAGACCTTAAAATAAGTTTCTTTGCTAAAGGGCCCATATTTTTAAGACCCAATCTCTATCTTAAGCCCATGCACGACCCATATATCATTCTACCAATTTTTAGTATTTATTTATTTTTTTTATTTTGAATTTAACCATTTAAATTCAATTTAAATTGAATAAAATAATAGAAAGAATGAAAAATTATATTTGTCTTCAATTTTAATCTAATATCTCATCAAAACTAGAAGGTAAATAATTGGATATCATTCAAAGGCTGATAGGAGAGATTTGGTATAAGATTAGAAATTTCTCAATCAAATTTCAATCAAAAATATTCTATATCAATTACCAAGATTTGAAGCTATTTTGGTTGACCTAATCTTTTCTCTATAAAGAGGCTGCAAGGTTTATATGTGGGAGGAGGCTTTTTTTTGGACGTGTGGTTGCAGACTGAAGAACCCCACTCTAGAGCAAAAAACGTGAAGCAAGAGAAAGTAGCAGACCAAGATTACAACCTGTTCAAGCCATTCTGAGGACTCATATAGCTTTGCCGGCGTCCTCTGAAGCGAACCACAACCTCACTTTTGAGTGACACGTTCAGAATCGCAGAGTCGGCGTCCACGGTTTGTTGTTTTTTTGTGTTCATCGATTTCCATGATTCTTGTATAGTTGGCATAATTCGATTACATACATGTGTTCATAAAGATGTTTCGAAGCTTTATGCATAGATTGATCGAAGTTTGAGTGCAGGTACAAGATATTGCCATGGCTAGGTTTTAAAGCTTTGAAATTAGGGTTTTCCAAACCAAGCAAAATTAGACCAAATTGGTGGAATAATCACGCTCAGGAGATAGTTTCGATCCACTATGTGTCCTGGTTTTGAGTTTATGCTGTGTATTTTTTGTTTTGGAAATTTCAGGTGTTATAGTGACGGACGAAAAATGTCACTATAGGCTATAGCAACGAAGATAAACCGTGGGTATAGGCCTGGTTTATTTTTACGTGAGGAAGAAGAAGCCCGCGCGCTATTCTCTTTTTCTTGAGTTTTGAGTCACTTGAATTTTTTATATAATTATACTTGTTCGTTCAATTAACACTTGGCATCCATGGCGTAGTTGGCAAAACGCCTTGTTGGTAAGGCAAATGGCGTGGGTTCGAGCCCTTTCCCTCAACATTATTTTGTTTGTCAATTTGCCATGACAGATTACATGCGCTACAGATCACAGGGTGCACCATATGCCCTCAAACTTTCAGCCATTAGATTCCCAGTGTTACAGATCTAATGCCCATCAGAACGCAGGAGTATCGTACACCATCAATGGCCTACCACACTGAACCAAAAAAGCTAAGATTTCTATTCTAATTTAGTTTTTTTTCTATTTATTTCGTTTATTCTTGTTTTTTTTTCTAATATTCCTTTTTTTAAAACAAAATTATCTTTAATTTTTTTTCTCTTTCTTTCATAAAAGATAGTAAAATATAAAAATGTTTATTAATAATTTTGTTTAATTTAAAATAGTTAAATTAATTGTTTAATCATTTAATTAATTATAGATGTTTTTGTTAACTAATAAAAAATACATAAGTAATTTAATCGCAACCTGATTTTCACCGATTTAATTGGGTTGAAAACCAATAATTAGATTAAATCAATCATTTATTTTTATTTTTACTTACGCCCGAATCAGGGTTTGCGAGAATGTGTCATACATTGAAAAATATCTCTTTGTGTATTATCTTTTCAGGTAATCATCAGACACCTTCCGATTATGCGCCTCAACAAACCTCGAAGCTAAGTAATTTAATTTTAATTTAATTTAAATTATATCTAAATTATTTTGATATTAGGGTTTGCCTTGCGTTCATCCCTTCTGCCTTGCCTTTTTCAGGATCAACCCTAAAGGCGCCTTAGCAACCATATCAAATCAAATTCAAAAGCTAAGTATTATCTCGTATCTAATTCAAATAATCGTTTTATTTTATTTTGTTTCCTTAATAAATTAGGGATAAAATTAAATATCAATGAACTGCCCGTACACTCACGCCTTTATTTGTTTCTTTGCTCATTCCTAATGGTCAGAGTCGATGCTTCTGGCAAACCCTTGCCCTCAACCCTGTCAGGAAAATGCCAAGCTAAGTACCTTCTCCCTATTCTATTTTTAATTTATTATCCTATTTTCTTTTGTAGTTAATGAGGTTTGCCCTCGAATTTGATAATGCACTCACTATATGTTTTCTGTTTTGTCTTTTTCCTTTTCAGGGTTTATCAATTGCCAAAGCTACGTTGTTGGTAACCCTAAACCTCATTTTATTTTATGCCTTTTATTATTATTACTTGTGTCAAACCCTGATAAGGGATCCGCTGGTTACAATTTCCCGCCCCCTTTATTGCTTTATATTATTGCGTGGTTAGTAATCTTAGGGAGTGCAAGCCTTAAACTGGATTAGAATAACTAATTAAAAGATAAATATCTGGACATAATCACGTGATTGTTGCACACACGCACCCTTTTGGGGTAACCCTCTCTGTTGCCTTGTTGCCTTGTTGCCTGTTGCCTCGTGTTTTTGCAGAATAAGCCACGCCCCTCGAATTCGAGGATACCTCAGCCATGTTGCCTCGATAAAAAGGTCACGACCCTAAATGATGCTGCCTTCGATACACAAATGACCTCGACCCTCGGAAGTTGCCTACGAAAAAAGGCTGAGGTATCTTCTGGCTGCCTACGAAATGGCTTATTCTGATCCTTGCCTTAGACTACCTGCCCTTCTATGGCATGGGACAGTCTTATGGCAAAAGATGCTTCGATGACCCTTCAACCTCCAAACGAAAGGCTTCCTGCCCTCTTATGGCAAGGATAGACCCTTTCATTCTGAAAGGCTAAAAAGAGACCTATCATCTGAGTTTAAGGTAATTGCCCCTAATTGCCTTGCAATGCTCAAACCTTTTTCTTATATTCTTTCTCATAATTTTTCAAAAGGGCAACGCTTATTCACAAGCTAAAGTCCCTATCTTTTTCATCTACTTTTTCTGAAAACGAGCAAGCAAAGCAATTAAGAGCCCATGGAAAACCATGGATGCAAAGGGTGCCTTACACCTTCCCTTTGCATAAATTACCCCCCGAACTCAGATTTCTTTAAAGGTTTTTTTTCTGTTTCTTTTTGCCTTTCCGAATATTGTTTGGATAAAATAAAAGTCGGTGGCGACTCTTGCTTACCGCGACATTCCAATTAATAAAAAGTCAGTTCACCGTGTTACACCATTCTTCGACAGGGTAGATTTTCATCACATTCCTCGTGAAGAAAACAATTTGGCTGATGCATTAGCCACACTCTCTTCCATGATTAGGATAAATCATTGGAATGACATTCCTCGGATCGATGTTATGCGCCTGGATAGGCCCGCTCATGTTTTCACAATAGAAGCAATCATCGACGACAAACCATGGTACTACGACATCAAGAACTTTCTTCAAAAGCAAGAGTACCCTCTTGGGGCGTCAAAGAAAGATAGAAAGACTTTGAGAAAGTTAGCTTGTAGATTCTTCTTGAATGAAGATGTTCTGTACAAGAGAAACTTCGACATGGTTCTGCTCAGATGCGTTGACAGAAAAGAAGCAGAAATACTCATGAAAGAAATACATGAAGGTTCCTTTGGTACTCACACCAATGGACATACCATGACAAGGAAAATACTGAGAGCAGGATATTATTGGCTGACAATGGAGTCAGATTGCTACCAGTACGCAAAGAGGTGTCACAAATGCCAGATCTACGCCGATAGAATTCATGTGCCACCATCTCTGCTCAACATACTCTCTTCCCCTTGGCCTTTCTCCATGTGGGGAATCGACATGATTGGAATGATCGAACCAAAAGCATCCAACGGACATCGCTTCATCTTGGTAGCCATAGACTATTTCACCAAATGGGTTGAAGCAGCTTCATATGCAAACGTTACAAGACAAGTTGTCGTCAGGTTTATCAAGAATCACATCATCTGTCGCTACGGCATTCCTAGCAAGATAATCACTGACAATGGGTCAAATTTGAATAACAAAATGATGAAGGAACTTTGTGAAGAATTCAAGATTGAACATCACAACTCATCTCCTTACAGACCAAAGATGAATGGAGCTGTAGAAGCAGCTAATAAAAACATCAAGAAAATCATTCAGAAGATGGTCATTACTTACAAGGATTGGCATGAAATGCTCCCGTATGCTCTTCATGGTTACCGTACATCAGTACGTACTTCGACTGGGGCAACTCCTTTCTCCCTCGTATATGGCATGGAGGCAGTCCTGCCTATAGAGGTTGAGATTCCATCAATAAGAGTTTTGATGGAGGCAAAATTAACAGAAGCCGAGTGGTGTCAAAGCAGATTCGATGAATTGAACTTAATCGAAGAAAAGCGCATGACAGCTTTATGCCACGGACAGCTATATCAACAAAGAATGAAGAAAGCTTTCGACAAAAAGGTTCGACCTCGCATAATCAAAGAAGGCGACCTTATACTCAAAAAGATTCAATCTTTTCCCACAGATTCGAGAGGGAAATGGGCTCCCAATTATGACGGCCCCTACGTGGTCAAGAGAGCTTTCTCAGGAGGAGCCTTAATACTCACGACTATGGATGGAGAAGAATTCACCCGTCCTGTGAACGTCGACGCAGTCAAGAAATACTTCGCCTAAATAAACAAAAGAACAGCTCGCTAAGTTGAAAACTCGCAAAGAGCGACTTAGGCAAAAAAGAGCGTCTCGGTGAATCGAAAACCCGAAAGGGCGATTCAGGCAAAAATTAGAGACATAAAAATAATAATAATCAATCCCGGTAAACTTAAAACCCGAAAGGGGTAGTTTACGCAAAAGTTAGGGATATATGGCAAGTAACTGTGTTCAGGACAAACTTGATCATTCAAAATCCATAAGCGGAGTATTCATCAGCAGTAGGTCATCTTCTACAAAGCACGAATACAGCGCAACTCGGAGTGGAAGGGAGAGATAACGGTCGTCACGTTTCATCGTAGCCCTTTTCCCGAAAATTACCAATTTCCAACTTTGTAAATACTCCATGGAATCAAGCATTTGGCTGATTACCATTCCATATATAATAATTTGAGCCTTGTGCTTTTCCTTTGCAATCTAGTCTTATTCAGTTTCTTGAAATGCATTTTAAGTTTAAACAGTCATTTTTCTTGAAACAAATGTTTTCATAAAAATAAAAATGAATTTACTTGCAAAAATAAAGGTGAAATTTCTTTCTGAGGTTTACAAACAATAGGAAGAATGCAAATAGTTGCTCCGAGAACGGTTGAGACTCCGGGAACCAATATTTCCCCATGAGGTCGCTTTGCGAACATCTCCCGATGACGGATCTTTACTTCAATTCATATTACTCGTTTCGGACAGCGGACAACTGATAGCCAGATATTCCAAACAGAGTTCGAACTACAAGAAGAGGACATCTTCTGATCAACAAGAATTCAAGTCGTATCATTAGGATTTTACATCCGCGACAATTCTATTCACATTCACTTTACATTTTATAATTGTCATAATATTCATGCATACATTACATCACAACTGCATAGTCAAATTAGGCTTTTAATCCTGAGAATGCCCGAGTCATGAGGGCATGAACTCAAGCTTCCCCTGCAAGTCCTGGAGAAACTTTTTCCTTCAAGACAACGATCCATGTAGAGAGATTTCCCCAAGCAAGTCAATAGATGGTAGTCTCCCTCAAAGAGATAGTTTGTTCACTTTTGGAATCCCTCAACTGAGAATCTCCTGCAGAGCAACGCTCGACAATCTTCTTCAGATAAGATAGTCTGCTTCGCATGTTGGACTTCCCCAAAAGTTTGGCATTTCCCCAACAAGGTCGAGAGGTGCCACTTCTTGTCAAAGAATAATTCGGAATCTCCCGGCAGATCGACAAATGATTCCCCAGCAGAGTCAGTGAATGGTAGTCTTCATCCAGGAAGATAGTTCACGATTCCCAGCGGAGTCAGTGAATGATAGTCTTCGTCCAGAAGATAGTTCAGATTCCCCAACAAAGTCAGCAAATGGCAGTCTCTTTCAGCAGAAGACAGTTTGCTCACTTTCTATCATAACAAAGTCAGCAAATGGCAGTCTCTTTCTGCAGAAGACAGTTTGCTCACTTTCTTTCATAACAAAGTCGACAAATGGCAGTCTCTTTCAGCAGAAGACAGTTTGTTCACTTTCTTTCATGACAGGGTCGACAAATGGCAGTCTCTCCCAATAGAAGACAGTTTGCTCCCCTAGCAATTGGCAAATGGTAGTCTTTCCCCAAGAAAAGACAGTTTGTCTGTTAAATACTCAAGAGATCGACAAATGGCAGTTTCTTCAAACAGTTTGTCTGTTCATGGGATGCTTAGCTCCCCACAGAGTCGATGAATGGCAGTTTTCCTCTTAGGAAAATAGTTCGTTGATTCCCCAGGCATCAGTCGACGAATGGCAGTTTTCACCCCGAAAACAGTTCGTCCGCCTTCAAACAAAGTCATTAGCCCCTCAAAAGATCATGAGGCCATATGACATTCTTTCAAAGACGTCAAGTCAAAAGGGAAGATGGTGAAGTTTCTTTACAGCCGTCAAATGGCGTCTTATCTCCAAGCGCTGGTAAGAAGTTTGACGAGGAAACAAACCTTTGAAGTTTCTCTACAGCCGTCAAATGGCATCTTACCTCCAAGCGCTGGTAAGAAGTTTGACGAGGAAACAAACCTTTGGAAATTTTCTCTTTATCTGAGATATTGTCCAAACGCAACCAAGACCAGTTTCGAGATTTGGACATCCGGAACAAGAGGAGGTTGTTTACCTTTTTCTAAGTATCAACACTTAGTTAAAGAAGATGGATTGCGCATCCTATATTGCCATCCATTCACCAGAATCCACATCAAGTATTTCTGCAGGAGTTTGTCTCCTCATCCCCCGCCAAGTGCGACAACGGGATCAAATCATGCAAAGATTTTATCAATTACAACATCTCAAGAGCGCCCAAAATTCGGGCATTCTTTGATATTTAAGTCTCTTTTACGCAGGAGAGATCGAGATCTCAATCTCTCTCCCTCCAGATAAAAGAAACTTAAATAGGGGCATCTGTCATACCCTAATTTTTGACCCCCCTGAGATGACATATCTTCAGGATTTTTCATCAGGTCAAGACAAGTACCCAGAGCAGTCATTTCTCCATCTGGTACCTAATCGAGGATGCTCAAAGACAAGAAAGCTCAGGCAAAGGATCAATCAATACAAAGACTAGTCTCTAATACAATCATGGGGCTCAAAAACTTCACTTTTCTCATCTATGATTGATTAGACATCCAGTCATATGAGTACAGGTTTACTCAGGTCACCAGACTAGGGTTTTGAGCCTATCAAGGACTGAAATCAGGGATCACATTTGGGAAACCCTAAAAAACCTCAGAGGATCATTCAAAGACATCAATCATCTTCAAATAACTCATATTACAAGATCTACTGGACATCACACTTCAATTCAAAGTCTACAGTCATTATTTTCACATGGTCGACAAATTAGGGTTTTGACCTAATTCACCAAGATAGTTGACTTCTGATCAGGGCATGAATCCAAAACTCAAGACATGATTCAAGGATCTCTACTACCTCCATATAATCCATTTATATCATCCATTTGGGGAGAAGATCTTATTTCTACACAAAAGCCCAAAAATTCACTTTGTCAGGAAAAAGTCAACTGTGAAGGATCATCATTGACTTTTAAGGTTTTTGGTCAAAAAATGACTTTCAAAGATCAATATCATCAATATATGGATGTCAAAGTCATTTGGCCAAAGAAATTCAAAGAAATTCATCAAGGAGCGAAAAGTCGGGAATTAGGGTTTTTGAGGGCATGGTGAGATCTCAAAATTTCACCTACACAACTCAAAAAACTTCCAACATGAAAGTTGTAGATCTTGCCAAATAAAACAACATCTTACAAGGGAACTTTTTTCAAAAGATCAACCATTTATGAAGTTTTGGAAATTTTGAAGTTTAGGTCATAAACACTTAGAAATTTTTCTAAGTGTTTTAACCTAGTTTTCTTCCAACTTTGACCTCATTTTTCACAAATTTCCCAAAGGATTCTGAAGAAGACATAAACTAATGATTTAAAGTAGATGTTTAGGGCTTTCCAAATTGTGTTCAACCTTCTCAAAATTCAATTTGAGCTAAGAGTTATGCTTGTTCAAAGTTGGCCTCATGAAGTGAAATTATAGGTCATGCATCATTTTGGAACTTTGAAGTTTTGTGCACATGACCTCAAATACAGATGCTACATGACCCATAATACATCTGCAAACATGCCATGCATCCATTTTCACCATGCCATGATAATTGAAGAAGATTCCTAAAACAAGAACATGTGATTATGTAATGATTACATTTGAGAATTTATGGCAAATTGATGAATCACCCAAGGAATCTTCTCATCAACCAATTAGAGCTCACTTTGCATCTGAATTGTCCCCTAAGATCAGATAGAATCAATGGATAGGGGAGGTGGCTCGAAAATGCAATGATCACACTTGGATATTCTTTGAAATTTCTTCATGGCTAAGAAACCAAACTTGCTTCACTAAGCAAGCTCACTCTCTCACTCAGTACTGAGACATTTGCCTATAAATAGGAGAGCACAATTCAGTAGAAAAACACACCAAAGCAACCATATTACTTGCTTTCTCTTTCTCTTCTCTTGTTCATTGTTTTTCAAAGTTCTTTGGCAAGAAGAATCGATTTCTTCAAACCAGAGCTTATCTTTGGGAAGTGAGCATTCTAACATCTCAAGGGAGGTCATTTGAGGTGATCCAAGCACCTGGATCACTTCTGTAGGTGGAGGAACACCATTGTTGCTCTCACTTTGGAGCATCTGCAGTTGGAGGTCCATGGAGTGATTCAGAAGGTTTCAAGGCAAGCCAATCATCCAGACACACTCCTCAGGTCATAGTGAAGCTAACCAGATGGCTGCAGCTCATCTGTAACTCGAGAATCAACACCCTCCATGTTCACTTGAAGCTGAAATCGAGGGAGGTCCATAGAACAATTCAGGAGGTTTGAGGTCATTACAAGCATTCAGTTAGCATCACTGAGCCACAAGGAAGCTTTTGGGATCATTCATACAAGCCCAGTTGCTCTCTATCACCCTCACGATCTCCATTTTCAGAGGTAAGTTTTTGAACTCTCTCTCTTTAATTTAAGTACTCTTTGTGAAATAGCTCGATTCTATCTTGTTCAGCATCATCAGAGGATTGAAAACCCTCTATCATCATCCATTTATCTTTCAGTATAGTCATTTAATTTAATTTTGAAATTTTAGGGTTCTTCACGATTTCTGGTAAATTAGTTAGACGTAGTTAATGATAGTTCATGTTAGTTACATATTTAGAATCGTGAGTGAATTTAGAGCAAGTTTCATGTTTACATCGTTGCAAATGGTTGAGAAACGAGTAAGTTCAGAAATTCAAAAATGGAGAGCTTGAGGTTGAAGATGAAGATGGTGGTGGCGCGCAAATTTGAATTCTCAGGGGAGAGTTTATTTTATTTTGAATGGTGTGCGTTTTATTAACGACTGAATAACTTGCCCTAGTGGCCACACATGCGCTCTTAGTCTCCTCATGCCAAAGGTCTGGGGTTCGAATCCCCCTCGCCCCAGACTTTTTGGTTCTTTTATTTTTCAAAGATTTACAACTTGTTTTGAAACATAACCAAATGAAGGCAAGTCACTAACACTGAGCGCGCGTTGGCTCAGTGGTGTTGTTTTGGGCTGGTGACCTCAAGGGCGTGGGTTCAAACCCTCCAAGGGCCAAAACTTATTTTTTAACACTAATTTCTTTCATTTCTCTTCACAACTTCACATATTTATTTAACCTATCAAAATAAATCATTTTCACTTCATTTTTCATACACCTATTATTTAATATATCTATTTTGTGAATAGTCAAAAAAATCATAAAAATATTATTTATTTCTTGAGTTTTTAATTAGGTTTAAAATAGTATGTTTTTTAAGTGTTTTCTTAAATACTTTAAATATATATTATCACTTTATTTTAACCTAATCACTTTGTAAATAAGTTTATGATAAAACCCTAATTATTTAGGTCTTAATTAAGTAAAAATCTTTATTTTTACTTTAATTAAGTTGACTCTTGTCAATTTTCAAAGCTGTTATCAATCTCCGATTAAACGGATGATTAAGGTTTTCAAACAACAAAACCTTATATCATTTCAAATCATTTTCAACTGCTTTTATCACCAGTACTGCAAAGTACTGGGCCTCTAATAGAGTGTAAGTCCCAAAAACCTTCTCTTCTTAGCTTGTTTTCAAAAAAAACTGTATTTTCAAAATCTTCTTTCTGTTTTCAAAACATTCTTCTGGTATTTGAAGGGCATTATTCCCGGTGAAACTCTTCAGATACCTATGTGACCTTTGTCCATCTTCACTTCTTCTGTTTTCAAAAACCATTAACTGTTTATCATATATATTCAACTGCTATCAACAAAACAACAAAAATTACTGTTGAGGCTCTGTACATACTTCTTCAAAGGCCTCCACTCCATCCAGGTTAGGCTTTACAAGCTTTCAATTTACAGTCTTTATTTTAAATTACTGTCAAATATAAATTGTGCATATATTAGTTTAGAACTATGTCTGAGTATAAACCTTAGGACAGTTAAACTATATATATATATTATAGGAATATGACCTAGGATTGAGAATGTCTTCCCGGTGAAGGCTCTTTCCTAATTAGAGATCTGTAGTTCAAACCACCAAGATGAATTATTCCCGGTGAAACATCTTGGCAAAAACCTTAGAATCCAAATAATAGGACACATCCACCCAAAGAGGAATTATTCCCGGTGAAACCTCTTACCCATTTGCTTAAAGCCAAAATAAGTTCAAAACTACATAGCTTTCTCTTGTGCTATAACAAGGACCCTCGATTAGCCTCCTCTTGGGCTTTGTACAAGGACCCACAGGCTTCTTAAAAGCATTTCCAGCTTCCTCTTGAGCTTGTATACAAGGACCCATCAGGTTTCTTATAAACATAGGAACAGGTCTTTAGTCACCTTTTAGCCTACCCTGGTGAGTTTCTTCCAATTTAAAACCAGACTTTAAACAAGCTAAGTTTGTCTCAATTTTACATTGAGTACATTTTTGGAATGAGAGACATGGACAGTCTCTGTCACCCTTATCTTCATCAATCTTCCTTAGCAGAGTCTAGGATCCATGTTTGGTCATCCTCAGCATTGAGTCAGCCTTCATCTTGGACTTTAAACAAGAAGTCTCCATTAGATAATCTTTCTGCCATTCATTTTAATAAAAAACCCCTGGAAAGGGTTAGCCTCCAACATCTGTCTAAAAAGTCAAAACCCCTGGAAAGGGTTAGCCTCC
Organism: Vicia villosa; assembly: GCF_029867415.1. Classification (NCBI taxonomy): domain Eukaryota; kingdom Viridiplantae; phylum Streptophyta; class Magnoliopsida; order Fabales; family Fabaceae; genus Vicia; species Vicia villosa. Next base: position 217,682,968 of record NC_081181.1, read on the forward strand.
AACATCTGTCTAAAAAGTCAAAACCCCTGGAAAGGGTTAGCCTCCAACATCTGTCTAAAAAGTCAAAACCCCTGGAAAGGGTTAGCCTCCAACATCTGTCTAAAAAGTCAAAACCCCTGGAAAGGGTTAGCCTCCAACATCTGTCTAAAATGTCAAAACCCCTGGAAAGGGTTAGCCTCCAAAATTAATTAATAAATAATTTCATTCTCTTAGGAGATAATTTCCCCAAAAGAGTCAAAACCCCTGGAAAGGGTCAGCCTCCAAAAAACATGATAAAGTCAGTCTTTTAACAGACAAATTCACCAGCTGAGTCAAAATCCCTGGAAAGGGTTAGCTTCCAAAGAAAAACAGTCTTTTAATAAATAAAACCTCCTCAGTAGAGTCAAAACCAACAAAAACAGTTAGCCTCAACCTTGGGCTTCATACAAGGCACCCAAACAATGAAACTCCCCTGTCAAGAGTCAGCCTCAACCTTGGGCATTGTACAAGGCAGATAATAGAGTCTCCCCAGTGAGTCCTTCATCACTCAGTAGCCACAACCTTGGGCTTTGTACAAGGCAGATAAACCATATCTTTCATGTGTCAAAGATTCCTAACACTTAGGATCTTTCCCCATATAGTTATCCATACTTGATTCATTTAAGAGTCCGCCACAACCTTGGGCTTTGTACAAGGCAGAAAATAATGTTTTCCCCTAACTAGAGTTAGCCACAACCTTGGGCTTTGTACAAGGCACACAAAATAGAGTCATTCATTCAATTATCCTCAACAGTTAGCCACAACCTTGGGCTTTGTACAAGGCACACAAATAGAGTCTCCCTAAATAGAGTCAGCCTCAATTCTGGGCTTTGTACAGAACACTAAAACACCCTGTAATTAATCCTCAATGGAGTCATCTCCCAGAGTCAATAATATTAATTAATCAATCAAAAAGCCTCAAGCTTGGGCCTCATACAAGCCAGCTAAATTCAAATCTTTTATACAGTAGATAGACATAGCTTATCTCTATAGAGAGATATTTTTACTACTCCACCACATTCAAACAAACAAAAATTTCAATTTCAATTTCAATCAAAGTCTCCCATTTAGGACTCTGAAAGACATGCTCTGGCACATCCCCAGACTTGTACACTTTCCCTAATTTGGACGAGCATTTTTCTTTCATTTAAGAGGCATCTGACTGGCATACTTGCACACACACAAGTAAGGTCCCCCTCTTGAATGAAATGAATTCAGTTATTCTGTCACTCTTTCAAAATGTTTGTGGTAGAATAGTACAAATACCTCTCTGTAGAGATGATTTCATGTCTCTTTACTGTAAACAGAGATTTAATTCCAAGCTTCGACCTTGAGCTTCAAGCAAGGCACCAAAAAACAATTAATTTCCCTAGTTAGTTCCCCGAACTACATTAAGCTCTGACTTCCACTAGGGATATGTAGGCATGAGGTTCACAAGGAATCTCAGCGAGCTAATAAAATACCAAAAATAGTCAGTCTGTTTATCTGTCTGTTTTTTCAAATCAAATCAATTCCTTCTCCTAACACAAAGGAGAAACTTTCCCAATCATTAGCAATAAACACAAACACAATGACACAGAGAAGGTTCCTGTAGAGTACTACAGATATGTAGGGTGTTTAAACACTTCCCTATGTATAACCGACCTCCCGGACTCCAGAATTTCTAGTCTAGGTGTAAATCCCCACACTTAGCAAACTCCTAGGGTTTAGTTGAGATCTTTTTTTCCCTTTCCTACTCGTAGGACAATAAGAAAGTTCGTGTGATATCGTAGGAAGAACTGAAATAAAATTCATCCCACCACGGGCGCATTCTCCTTCCAAATTTCGCGTGAAGGGTTTAGCGTGCCGTCCTCCCAAGTGAAACGGGGAGGTAAAAGAAAACGACACCACAAGAGGGTTGGTTATACGAAGGGAAGGTATTAGCACCCAACGTATCTGTAGTACTCTACAGGGTTCTTTATTGTTTTTTATTCTATGCTACGGTGAAGGTTCTATTGTGAAATAGGTGGGACCTAAGGTGTTTGTTTGATTATGCTCGCAAAGATCATCGCGATCCTCTGCATACATATCCCTTAAAGGGAATCAGAGCATCTGTAGCTCGGGGTCTACGGGTGCTAAGGTTTGAATGGTTTTTTTTGTTTTGTTTTGCTCGCCAAGGATCGACCTTGTGCCTACGTATTCTCAAAGGGATGTTGAGAAAGTCAGAGCAATCGTAGTTCCCACTTATGCTAGTGGAAGCAAAGGAAAATAGACAAATGTCGTCTAAATGCTAGATGTATCTAATCTATATCATCACATACATCTGTTTGATTTTTGTTTGTTTAACCAGCCTTGTGGCAAAAACTTTCAATGAAGTCAGCCTTGTGACAAAAAGTTTTGATTAATCAGCCAGCCTCGTGGCAAAAGTTTCAATGAAGTCAGCCTTGTGACAAAAACTTTGATTAATCAGCCAATATGGTGGCAAAACGGTTTGATTGATTAGCCAGCCTTGTGGCAAAAAAAAAAGTTTGATTTTGATTGATTGATTGTTTGTGATGATATAGAAGAGATACTCCTATCATAGAGATGATAAATGTCTAATCTCCTAGGGTATTTGATTTGGATATTGGGGATGCTTATAAGAAGCCCGTGGGTCCTTGTACGAAGCCCAAGAGGAGGCTATCCGAGGGTCCTTGCATTGTAAGCCCAAGAGGAGGCTATGGGAGGGACAATCCAGGGTCCTTGCATTGTAAGCCCAAGAGGAGGCTATGGGAGGGACACTCGTTTGTACAAAGCCCAAGGGGAGGCGTGGTATAGTTGGTTTGAGCTCTTAGAGCGATTTCACCGGGAAACCATACTCTATGTCCTAACCTAAACTAGGGAGATTCTTTGCACGAAGCCCAATAGGAGGCTATGGGGAACCTAGTGTTGTACTAAGTTGAACAAGCACACATATCACACATATGAACAAACATGAACAAGTATGAACAAACATGAACAGGTATGAACAATTATACATATATGACAAAGTGTGTGTATATAATGGAGTTTATGAAGGAAATATACCTGTAAGCATGATCCATTTGTATACACAGGGCTCGGGACTTATACTCGAGGAGAGGTCCACTTGAATTTATTCAAAGCTATGTAAACAGGTATTTACAAAGGGGCTTGGGACTTATACCTACATGGAGGCCCGTGGTATATTTTTGGGAAGATTTAAAGAAAAACCTTCATTTTTGGTTTGTTACTCAAAGTTAAAAAAAACAGATTGAGATATGTACAAAAGGCGTACAATGAAATACCTAATTTCATGTACAGGAATGTGTATGTACAAAAGGGCTTGGGACTTATACCTACATGGAGGCCCGTGGTATATTTACAAAACATGGTTGATTGTTTTATTTACAGACGCGTTGTTTGAAAAACTGTTTGAAAGTTTGTTTTGAAAGAAAGTTTATTTATTTTGAATAAAAAGACTGTGTAAAAAAGAAAAAGGAGTGGGTCTTATACTCTCTAATATTCGAGAGGCCCCACATCATTTTGAAAATCAATTGATCAATTAAAAAGATTTAATCAATAGTTTCAAAAAGAAATGGTTTATTGTCTTTGAAATGAATCGTGATCGCTTGTTTTAAAATGATTTGAATTTTGAAAGGAGTCAAATTAATCAAGATAAACAAAAAGATTGTCTTCAATTAACACTTAGATGATTAGGGTTTATTCAAAAAATATTTACAAGTGATTAGGTTAAAAATTAAATGAAAAAAACAATATTTAAAGTATTAAAAATACTTAAAAATAAGTCATTTTAAACCTATTTAAAAATGTATCAAATAAATATTTTTTGATGATTTTTTTTTGGTATTCATAAAATATGTATATTAAACAAAGAGTATGCAAAAAATGAAGTTAAAATGAGTTAATTTGCTATGTTAATTAATTAAGTGAAGTTGTTAAGAAAATGAATGAGAAAAGTGGCAAAAAAAAAAAAAGCTTTTGGTCCTGCCAGGGTTTGAACCCACGCCCTCTCTCTCACCAGCCAAAACACACAACCAACTGAGCCACGCTTGTGGCTTGTTAATAACACGCATCAAACTGATTATATTTTAAAACTTGGATTTGAAATTTCTGAAACAAAAATGGCGCCAAGAACACACCTTCAACTGATTTTTGAAAATCTTTGAAACTGGATTGTTTTGATCAAGTAGATAGTCTATCTTGCTCGGTTTTGGACGAGGAACACAATGGTACCAATTAATTGCATTTATTTTCACTCTAAGATCATTGGTTTTCTGATGAACACGAAGAACCCTAATCTTATGATTCAATCTGAAATTGTGTATAATTGATGAATTGTGAAATTGATTGAGGGCTATTGATCAGTGATAGTGCAGAAACAAGATAGCAACTCAATTTTTCATTTATGATGCATGTATGTATGAGTTTGAAGTTCATAGCACTTACCTTCAAAAACGGCCAAGCTGGGATTCGAATTCTGCAATAGAGGTGTTACAGAAGTTGTTTGATGATCTGGATAGCTTCAATGGACCATATGGAAGGTGTCTGGATGCTTGGAGTGGATTGAAAACATCTGGATCAGTTGGTGGAACCCGATCTGCAGTTGCTTCAAGTATGAATCGAGCTTGGTGATTCTGAAGTTTTTGATTGATGATGAGTGTTGGGATAGTTCATATGTGATATATATGAGGTGTTGGAAGTGTTAGTTTGGACAGATATAGCTTGGTATGGATTTTGGCATGATAAGGTTCAATATATGCAAATATGGAAGTGAGGTAGTGATTTTGAGTTTTGAGGTGTTTTTGGGTGTATGAGTGATTCAAACACATCCCATATGGTGTTTATGGTTTGCTAGAATCATCACTTTGGCCATAGCTTCAAGGATTTGGAGGTTGAGTTTTCTACCTCTTTGAAAACTATGAAACTTGCAATTCAAGAAAGAAGAGAGAAAACCTATAATTGTGAGGTTTTGGTGTGATTTTGAATGAGGTAAGGACCTCTATTTATAGGCCAAAGTTTCTGAATACAAAGCTCTTGCAAGTTGATCAAGAATGATGATTTGGCTTAAGAGATAAAAAGGAATCTTTCACATTAAATGCAAATGGTTAAAAGTGACTTAACCATGGTTATTTCTCAAGCTTCTTATCCTCTTCCATTCTGATCTCAAATCAGAAAATATCATTCAATTATTGCTTCTATGCATCATTACTTGGATCATTTGGCAAATTGGTTCATAACTTAGTGAAAATGGCATGTAATTTCAAGTGAAAAGTTCACTAATGTCAAAATTCAAAACCATGGCTACACTCCATATTTTTTCATGCTCTTGGACATTTTGGAAAGCTCATGTTACACACTTCAAAACCCTAGTTGAAAGTTTCTTCAAGATCCTTAAGGAAGTGGGTGAAAAAGATCCATGAACTTTGAGAAAAATGAAGTTTCAAGTGAAATTTTCCAAAGATGCCAACTTTGAAGCTCCATATCTCTTAAATGGTTGATCTTATGGAAAAAATTTATATGTGTCAAAGTTGTTTATTGGATCAAAATCTACAACTTTCATGTTGGAAGTTTTTTTCAGTTTGTAGGTGAAATTTTGAGAAATTCCCTTCCAAAGTTTGGAAAAAACCATTGAAAAACACTTAGAAAATTTTCTAAGTATGGAAAGTCAAACTTTGACTTTTTGATTCTTGATTGATTTTCTTGATTTTTCTTGATCAAATGACTTCTCATATCATATATTGATGATTTAAAACTTCAAAAGTCATGGTTGACCAAAATTCCCCAAAAGTCAATGGTGATCTTGTACAGTTGACTTTTTCAGACGAATCGCGTTTCCGGAGATTTCCAATGAACCAGGCTATCCTCACCAAATGAATGGTATGAATGGATCACATTGAGGCATTAGAGGATGTTGAGCCATGGTTTGAGTTGTGGCACCATGTTCTGATAAAAAGGCAGTTGTTCAGTGAATTAGGTCAAAAACCCTAATTGTCGATCTGATGAAATTGATGACTGTGGATCTTGAATTGAGACACAATTTCCATTGGATGTTGTCATAGGGATTATTAGAGGATGATTGAAACCTTTGATTGACTTCCTGGGGACTTTTAGGGTTTCCCAAATGTGATCCCTGATTTTAGTCCCTGATAGTTCAAAACCCTAATCTGATGATTTGAAATTTCTCTGTTGATCAATCCTTGTGTAGGAGATGTTATAAGCCAATGGATTAAATCAAAATGATGTACTTGGGATCTTGAGGTCATGTCCCAAGTCACTAGGTCAAATCCTGAGCAAAAGTCAAGAGTATGCTGTCTTCAGTCAAAACCCTAATTCAGTCGATCCAAAGCTGCTGAGCTTGTTGACATGAATCTCTGAGGACCAAATATTGATTGTAGATGAATATGATTCTTTGAGATGAAGGGAGAACAAAACCCTAATTGACTGTTATTTGCACTGATGAGTGATTTCCTGATTAAATCCTGCTAAGTCACAAGTAGGAAACACAAGCTATGCAATTTGTTAGAGATGCAGATGATGCATATGCAATGATATGAGGTGGTATCTTAGGTTAAAAATTGGGGTATGACACTGAGCATATTCTTTGAAGCTTTCATTAGGTCCCATAGACATGCTTTGTAGTTGCATGCGGGTTGGCGCGAAATTAGCATTGTATTGGTATTGCTTGTAGAAAGCATCGACCAAGTCTTCCCATGTATGAATGTTGGCACCATCCAGTTGATAGTACGATTCGAGTTGGGTTCCAGATAAGCTTTCTTGGAAAAAGTAGATCCATAGCATCTTGTCAACGGTGTGAGGCTGAATCTTCCTCACATAGGATTTCAGGTGTAGTTTAGGACAGGAGACTCCATCATACTTAGCAAAGGTTGGAGTCTTGAATTTCGGAGGAATGACAACCCCTGAGATGAGTCCTAGCTCTTCAAAATCCAACCCAGGTACTTTCTGAATTTCCATAGCTTTCATACGTTCTTCCAACCACTTGTATTTATCATCGGGATGTTCATCCTCATGGTAGTAGTCTTATTCTTCCTCAAAGGGCTTGGCAAAATCGTGGTTACTTTTCGCATCAGTTTTGACACTAGCACCATCGTCTTGTTCATTGTCATCCTCTTTAGAAACCTTGACTTCTTCAGCCCTCTTGAGTGGACCTCGGAATCTTCTTCCCATGTTAAGGACACCCATAGATCTTCTAGGCCTTTTCTCTTTCTTGGTCAGGAGTGCTTTCAGTTCATCTTTCCCCTTGGACAAGTTCAGGATCAAATCTTGAAACTGGGCATTCTGAGCTTGAAGGTCTTTGACTGATTGCTCGAGATTCATGATGCTGAAATAAACAGCGAGGAGGTGAGAAACCTGCGGTAGAAACCTGTGATGCGATGTTATGAATGCAAATGCAATGCTTTCAAGGATATTTAGGAAATTTAGGTAGCAACATCGGGGAATGATTTGGTTGCATCTTTATTTGAAGAACCATGACTTTGTCTTTGAACTTCCTTCTTTGGGAATCAAGCTCCCTATATCGAGTAGGTCATAGCCTCTGATTCGGGATACTTCTGAATTTGAAGGTATATGGCTAGAGGAAAATAAATCCTCTTGCCCCTTGATAGGTACTGAGTCTCTAAATTGGAAAGTATGTGGCCAGAGGAAAATAAATCCTCTTGCCCCTTGATTAGGAATTCGGTCCTTGATAAGAGTACCTGAAATTGTGCGCCCTAAATCCCTAAGATCCTTGAAAGGGTTAGTTAAATCATGTTATGCTTATGATGTCATGATGTCATGAATGTTATGCGAATGCAGTTCATTAGGCACAACGTGAGATAGTAAGGGCAAACAAGTCCTTTAACAAAACCTGCAAGGAAACAAAGGTTAGTAGCAAACACAAACAAGTCACACAAGTGCCCTTAGGTTTAGAGGCTTGCTTGAAGTTCGTAGGTAAGTACCATCCCCACTGAAGTTTAGTTGGTTCAACCTGTCCTATATAAAGATTGGGTTCTAGGGAGCTCATATCATTGACCTTTCTCGAAGGCGCTTATCTCAGTTCGGCAATCGAATCACCAACCGAGAAGGTCCTGAAAGTCCAGTCCATATGAGTGTAGCTTCGAGTATCAACCAACTTCAGTCGGAACCAAAGCCAGCCACCTCGCTACTTTCTAATAGGCCAAAGTCAAGTTCAACTAGGGTTCTAAGGGCAAATTAGTGCTTAATGACACCACGCAGCAGCCAAGTGTTTCCTCGAGTCGGATCCCAAGGAACACCAGGACAAACCAATTTGTCACACTAACAATGGCCACCAGATTAACCACATCAGTATACGTTGTGCAGTCTCCTTGATCTCATGCCATTTACCTAAGGTACTCAGATCCGGGTTAGGATCTTTCACACAAGTAAACCCAAACAGGCCCACAAATATAAAGTAAACAAATCAAACAATTTAAAGTGATCCTAGTTCTAAGGTAACCCCTCTTTTATTCGAAAGCATCCCTAGTAGAGTCGCCAATTCTGTAATACGGTGAACTGACTTTAAAGAAATGTTGCGGATAGCAAGAGTCGCCGCCGACTTTTATTTTATCCAATTTAATAGAAAGGCTAAAAGAACGGGAAAAGACCTTTTAAAAAGGTTTTGAGTTCGGGGGGTAAGTTATACAAAGGGAAGGTGTAAGGCACCCTTTGCATCCATAGTTATCCATGGGCTCTTAATTGCTTAGCTCACTTTGAAATGTTTGAAATGTTTGAAGTGTCGTGTGTGAATAGTAAAAACTTTGAAGAAGAACTTTAGCTTGTAAATAAGCGTAGTCTTTTTGAATTTGATTTTGGAAAAAAGTGGGAAAAGGATTTTTGAATTTAGAGCAAGCAATTAGTAGCAACTACCCTAAGTTTTGAAAGATCGTTCTTTTAGCTTTTCGAGCGAAAGGGTCTATCCATACCATGAGAGGGCAGGAAGTCTTTCAATTGGATGTTTGAAGGGTCATCGAGATATCGTTTGCCATAAGACTGTCCCTTGCCATAAAGAGGGCACGTAGTCTAAGGGAAGGATATAATAGTCATTAATCTTTTAGGCATCATGCGAGGATACCTTAGCAATAAGGACAAATCATCATTTACCGAGGCAACATCGAGGGACAAATTTGATGATGAATAAACTGAGGTCAACATTTGCTTTGGGTATCCTCGGAATCAAGGGACTTGACTATTTAGTATACTTAGAGGCAACAAGCAACAATAAGGAAACAATATAAGGCAACAAGAGGGATTACCCTAAAGGTGTGTGTGTGTGTCACAATCACGTGAGTTTAATTCAGTTATTTATCTTGTAATTAGTGAGCTATGTTAATTCAAGGCTTGCACTCCCTAAGATTACTAACCACAGCAGAAAGGTAAAACAGTTAATAGTCCTACACTATTACAATAAACACCTGCGGGGACGGGGATTACAATAAAAACCTGTAGGGGAATGCGGAAATTAAAAGGCGGAAAAATAAGAGGGATCAATAATTAGTTTTGAACATATTCGAACGCTTTGATCTTCCTCGAACCCTCGATTGACTCTGAAAATTAAAAGGAAAATAATAGGGGTGAGTGTAGGAGAGATTTATTGACTAATTAAAATAAACCCTATTTTGGGCAAAAGGCAAAATAAGAATTAAAGTGATATTTAAACACAAAAAGGAGTTAGAACTTAGCTTTTTGATCTGATGGCGCGTGGCTGAAGAATTTTGGTTATCCTGAAAATTAGCCACGAAGAAGAAAAATGTTAGTGCATGAGTGATCTCAACAATTATAACGTGGCAAACAATAAGGGCATGGCAAAAGGCAAGCCCTGAATGAGCCAAAAGTTAAATAGGGTTAATGGGCAACACCTACCAGTAAACCTAAGGCTACCAGGGTTTATAAATTGATCGAAGTTAACAAAATTTAAAAGTATATACAAAAATAATAGTTTTTATTGTTTAAAAAACAATTATGAAAAAATTGTGGAAAAATCGAGTCTACGATTAAATAATAAATGAGTATAAAATTATCATATAAAACTAATTTGTTAAATAAATAAAAAATTATAATAGAAGAAAGGAGAAAAAGAAATAAATAAAAGTATTTATGTAATAAAAAAAAATTTAGAAAACTTAGCTCAGATTGGGTGTGTTGCCTTCCTGAGGGTGTATGATGCGCCTGCAGCCTCATGGACGTTAGATCTACTTAGGATGCTATCTGATGGTGGAAAGGTGATGGCGTATTGTAGGCTTTCCTTGGACATGGTGCGCTGGATCCATGTTCAGATAATTTGAAAAAAACAATGTCTTGCCTATGGATCGAACCCATGCTTTCTCAATTGCCAATGTTTGCTTGTGACCAAGTGTGTTGCAAGTGGTTAGTCATAAATAAAACACACAGAATAAAATATATTGAAAACAAAGAAGCCAATGGTTCAAGTAAACAAAGTGTTCAACGTGGGGCCGGCGTGTCATGCTGCAGCCAATTGAAACTGGGGAGAGAGAGCGAATCTGCTGACCAACCAATAGCAAAGCTCCACGTATGGTCAATGTTTCCACGGTACTGTTCATCACCACTTTCACTAAACTTGCCCAGCTTTGCTACGATTTAACCACGAATTTGCTGCCATCTCTGCCATACGAACACGTAGCTAATCCTGGAGAAACTCAAAATCTGAAAAATAAAACGTTAACAAGCGTAAAGGTTACCCAGTCTCACTAAAACATGCCTTACAAATTCGAGGAAGGTGTTATTATGGCCTGAATCCGCCTGCAACTCTCTGCTTGAATCTTCACCAAGCTTTTGCCCTAACAATGGCAAAATTGATCCCTCACGGTCAAGCTTGCATACTAACGTTCAAACCTGTTCTAATGGTACTCCTGAACATAACCATATACTTGAAACATGTTAAATATGTATGGATTATAGATTCGAGCTTTTGAAATTCTTACCAAACCGTATTTTTGAACGGGATGGTTCTGGGCGCTTCCAAGCTTGAGCCACGATTGGAACAGGCTCTTGGGACCTTCAGGAGGATGACTGAATGGTCAGGATCGATTAAAACAAGATATACTTTTGAACACGAATTGCCTCTCTTCTTTGAAGATTTTACAACTTTTGAAACCCTAGGCTCTCCTTCCTCTTTTTCCTCCTATGCCTCTGAGCATCGTGTGTTTATATATGGGACCAACTTAGGTCAACTTCTTTGGCAAGAATCAAATCAAATCCAATTTTGGTTTATGAGAAAATTTGATTGGAATCTTTTATATTCAAACTTTCTATTCTTGAACCCATGCTATTTTTCAATCTTTTCACGTGTCTCAGCCCTTGGGATTGATCGGAAAATGATTTGGATTTTGGAAATAAATTATACAATCTTTTCCTTTCAATTTATAATTTCTTTTGATTTAATTTGAATTTAAATGGATAAATCCAAAATAAAAGAAAATAAAAATCATAAAAATACAAAGAAAAGATTTATGGGTCCCTTGATTAAAAAATTTCTCATGGACCTATTCAAATATTTTTATATTTTACTTGATTTATTTAGATTTTAGATGAATAAAAATCCAAATAAAATAAATAAATGTCATAAAAATAAGTGAATGACTTTATGGGTCCTTAGTTAGGTCATATTCCCATTTAAAATCCAAAACCTTAGGCCCATTAACTTAAAAGTCCAAGATTGGTCAATTAGTTTTTTTGTGCATTTCTCAATTTTTAGCCAACTTGTGCAATTCATAACTTTCTCAATTTTGATCAAATGAATGTGTTATAGGACTTTCTAGAAAGCTTAAGATGTTCTCTAAATATCCCTTTTGGTTTCATCTCAATTGAATCTTTCATGTTCATGTATGCTTCATTTAAAAAAAATGACTTTTGGTTGACTTTTCAAAAGACCTATAATGTTTTGACTTGTCTCTCTTTAGCGGAGGCATTTCTTGACCTCGGGCCCAACATCAAAGTTGTAGAGAATTGAATTTCTTTGAGAATGAGCTTTGGTTGGGGAATTTCAGAGAAAGTGTAAGAGAGATATGATCAGTCAAAGTTGGGTTGACTTTCTCCTTAAAACCCTAATTTAGCAACTTATCCTTTCGTGGTTTTCTGATCTTTTCTTGATGAATCATGATCAATCCTTGATCAAATGATGAATGATACTTCAAAATGAGGATGTTGACAAAAAATCAGGAACTTTGACTGTGATTTGACCATAGTTTGACTTTTAGGTCAACCAGTCGATTGTTGACTGTTTAGGCCATTGAGTGAGCAATCTTTTGAATCAGGGCTTGAAACTTGGCATGAGGGTACTTTTAATCATATGAGAGATCATGGAATCCACTTGAGGTATCAGAAGTTCAAATTCCTTGATTAAATCAAAAACCCTAATTTTGGATCTATTATTTAAGAGAGAGACTGCATGCTTCTTTCTTGTGTATCTTTGAGCATTTGAAAGTCAGATGGACTGAAATATGGATAAATATGTTGGACAAATTTTGGGGTATGACACGTTGTTGTGCACATATACTAAATTTGTTAGTAAAACAAAGGTTAGAAGTTGTGAAAAATGGGATGGAGAGGATCCGAGATAGTTTTGCATTTTGGACTGCAACACCTAAAAGGAAGGAAAGGTTTCAGGAGACATCAAAGCAATTAAAAATACCTCGCAGCAAGAATTTAGTTTTAGATTGTCCGACTAGATGGAATTATACCTACAATATGCTTGATGTTGCCATTTTGTATGAAGATGTATTTAATATATTAGCAATCCGTGTAGCTCAGTACACTTGTTTGCCAACAAGTTTGCAATGGAAGTTTGCAAAAGAGATTTGTGAAAAATTGAAATTGTTCAATTCTATCACTGAAGTGTTTTCTAGCACTAAGTATCCAACTGCCAATGAGTAATTTCCTAAGATTTTTCAGATTAAAGTTGCATTACTTGAGTGGATTGAATCCCCTGATGAATTGGTTGAAGAGATGGCAAAAAATATGTTGGTAAAGTTTGAAAAATATTGGAGTGTGACTCATGAAATAATGGGGGTTGCTACCGTTTTGGATCCTAGGTATAAAACTGATTTCCTTGAATATTATTATGGAGTCTTTTATAAGAATGATGTCGATGATCAAGTTAAGTCAATCAGACGGTTGTGTTATGACTTGCTTTATGATTATCGGTTAAAAATGACCAATGATTCTAGCAGTGAATCTCAAATGTTGGATGCTAATGTTGGTAATGTTGGCAATGATGGTTTGAAAGACTATGATTTGTATGTAATAAGAAAAAAAGAGCTAGAACTCCATCTGTTAAAATGGAGTTAGATGTTTATTTGGATGAAGAAGTTTTACCCAAAAGTCCAGATTTTGATATTTTATTATGGTGGGAGCTGAATGGCGTTAAGTATCCAACACTTCAAGCAATTGCAAGGGATGTATTGGCAATTATTGTTTCTAGGCTTAATACATCTTTTGGTCCTTTAATTTAATTTAAGGTTTCACTATAGTCCCTTATCTAATAAACGTCACATATTAGTCTTTTAAAAATTGTTTCGTTAACCAACTTAGTCATTTTCGTTAAATATTGAGAAAATCGTTAATTTTTGTACATGTGGCAGTCTGTGTTATATTATGTTATCTGACGTGTCTTTTTTTTAAAAATCTTTTAAATTTATTAATTTTTGTAATGAAATGCTTGATACACATTGAAACCCTAATTTCAATGGTCTCCCCACCACACTCTTGTGCCGCCGTCGTTTCACCACCACTACTCTCACTGCATCCACTCTACCTGCAAATTCTCATCCCAAATGCAATGAAGGTTTAGACGATGAAGATGCATAAGAAACTAGTTCCAACTCTGAAGATGAACCAACCCTTCACTTAACTCCCAAACGGCCAGATCTGGAACCATATGTACTGATTTCGACAGAAGCTAAAGCAACTAAGAAATAGGTTTTGTGAGTAATCTTCTGGTTTAGAGCTTTGTGGGAAATCTTCTGACTTATGAGTATAGAGTTCGTGTGAGTATCACGTGGTTCTGTTTCTGATATGTATTGGTAATACAAGTGGATGGTCTGGACTATATGTTTCTTTCGATGGTTAACAATGAAATGAAGGTAAAATTGTTGGATACTAAAAATTGTTGTAACAATGAAATGTATTGAAATCTTCTGATTTATTGAATTTGAATACTAAAATTGTTGTTCATTTTGAAGTATCTTAGTGCAAGCATTTATTTCAATATTGATGCTTATGAAGGTAAACAACCAGAGAAAGCTGGTTTTTTAAGTGATAAAAGTATACGCTCATGAAGGTAAACAACAAGAGAAAGCTAATTTTTTTCTTTTAACTTTTCTGACAAAATTATATGCATAAAATATGTGGTCTCTATTTTATTTCTACTAACCATCTTTTTTATTTGTGTTGTAGATTCTTTTTTTCAAAGGTTCAGTTATTGGTGATTCTTGTTATCAAATGAGACCTTGCTAAATTATGTAGATACTAGTATTCAGTGCAATGTAAATAATATAATTGGTGTCTTTTTCATCTTTGGTTTATTTATACTTGCCTTATATTGAATTTCTTTAATGATTAGTAAGGTGCATATTTAATTGAAACTGATATCTTATTTTTCATAGATGGTGTTCTTATATGCTTCAATGATTAGTAACCCTCTACAATGCAATATCTGTTTTGCTATTTCACAGGTTACATTTTAATTTATGAATTTGGTATTGGAGTGTGTAATCATTGTTTATGTTAGATTTGAATTTTGATGTATACTCAAAAGTAAACTAAAACTCACAATCCATATACAATATAGATTGGATGAGTAGTTAATAATGTTTTGGGGGTGGATTTGGAATGAGTTTTCTACACTTTTTTTTGTTTAATATGATATGAAATTGAAGTTGTTATATAGCTTATGTGATGGTTTCTTTGTGGTGGTTATGTGCAGGATTCACGAAAGTTTCAGCATTAAAATGATCTTTTCTTTAGAAGCTTACAGGAGAATAATTGTTTTATTTTTTTTCATATTTTTTAACAATTTGCAGGGGTTTTAAACCTCCTAAATAAAATCCCCGCAATTTAAATAAAATACTAGTTTTTAATACATATATTGACTCAGCCATGTCTAGTTGTCATGCCACGTAGGCGAAGTTAACATTTTTTCAAAAAATTTAACGGTAAGGATCAATTTGACTAACGGAATAGTTTTTAAGGGACCAATATGTAACCTTTATTAAATAAATGACGAAAGTGAAATCTGAAATTAAGTTAAAGGACTTGAGGACTAATTAAGCCTTGTTTCTATTGTAGCTTCTGAATCTGCATTTAGTACAAAGGGGTCATATTGTAAGCCCTCATGGAAGTCGGCTTCATTGGAGCACTTTAGAAGCTTTGATGTGTGTAAGAAGTTGGTTATGGTGTGCTGAGAATACCGGTAAGACATTTCTCGTTTTTATTTTTTATTTTTACCTATCAAGACTATGATTGACTATATTTTACTATATTGATAGGTAATTTGAAATCTAATGTGGGAAATGAAAATGCTATTTTACTCACTGAAATGGAGTCTGGTGTGGTGATGATGAAGGTATTATTGTTATTATTTGTATTAAATTTGCCAAGTTAAATCTCTATATTCTAACTTTTATTTTTCAATACAGGTGAGTTGTTGATCGATGGTGTTACTTTTGTTTCCAACTTCCGCCTCGAAGATGATGATTATTAGAAAATTTGTTGTTTATTTAGAACCTTTTTTGTTATGATGATTTACAATTTTTTGCTCAAAATGTTGGATTGGTTCTTCTGTTGGTTTTTGGAACCTTTAAAGATATTATGAGCTCTTTAGAAGCCTTTGTTTTAATTATCTTTCAACTATTTGAGGACTGTACTATGTAGCCTCTAAAATGATACTACTTCAGAAACTTTGTAACTTTTTTAATATGTATTGTTGATGGTTAATTTATGTTTGTTGCCAAATAGGTACTAAGCTCTTTAAATAAAATTATTTTACTCTTTAGGAATATGTTTAAGGGTCATGCTAACGAGTGCCACTGGGGCACTGGTTAAGGATTCCAAATATAAAAATGATCAAGTTTTACTAAAATGATCAAGTTTTACTAAAATGAGTTATTTTACTCTTTAGCAACGGGTTTATTATTAAAATGATCAAGTTTTAATTAAATTATTAATTTTTTATTGCGATTAGAAAAATCAATTTTATGCGGCTGGTGCGGGAAAACCCGTTCTCGGCGGGGGCGGGTCTGGGTGGTAAATTTTTACCCCCGATTGGGTTTTGGGGGCGGGGGCGGGTCTATTACAGGGATACGGGTGCAGGTGTGTGGCTGACTAAATCCGCCTCCGCCCCGTTGCCATGCCTAAACATGATACGTTTTGAAGAGTTAAGGGACCACTATGGAACTTTTTGAAGTCAAGGGACCAAAATGAACCTTGAGATTAAGATACGAGACCAAGAAAGGTATTTTACCTTTTAGGTAACTTGCTCGAAAATTTAAGATTTATTAATCTCTTTACACAATTAGTTAAAGTCGGAAATAATTATTTAATAGGATTATTTCATAGAGTGTGCAATAAAGTCAAAGCAAGAGAAAATAAAATAATATACTTGAAAGTTAGGAGAAATTATGGAATTATTATATAATTGATAAATGTTCAACGATGTTGAAATTCACATTAATACGGAGTTAACAAATTCAGTAAATATTAAGATCTTCTAAGTATTTGGTAGTTTTTTCCGTCACTTACTTATATTTTTGTGAAAGATAATTTGGTTAATCATTATTTGGATCAATTTTTAATTTTTTTAAATTTATTTTTAAACAATACAATTTTTATATTATTTTAGAATATTAATTTAAATTATCTTTTAAATTTAAATATTATTATAATCTTTCAATTATGGCTTGTGAAAATATATAATTGCTGAAATATTTGAGAAATATAATTTTTTATCCCACAAATTAAACATTGTTTAAAGAAAAATCTTGAAAGCTCTTTGAGAATATTGAGTTCAGAGATATGGAGAGATATGGTTAAAGAACATAATAGGATGAGGAAGAATTGAACCAATTCTTAGTAGTTACTATTAATATAGTAAATTTTGATCCTCACGATAATATTACGATTCTTTCTCTGAAGCAAATTGATAAATTGATTTATGAACATCAAATTCACTACCCTCAAAAACTATAGTATCATGTGTAAAAAATGATCGACTATAAAGAAAAAAATTAATTTAATTTTTTTAAAACTCTCTATTTAGTTGATCCTGATACTCTTTGCTCATTATATGTTTTAGACCTACAGTTACTTGGTAATGACTCATCACTTTTAGCAACCATAACAAGTACTTTGTCTAGTATAGGTGAACTCACACAAACATTTTTCTTAGTTGATGTACTTTTAAAAACAACAAACTTTATCAATAAATTTTAATATAAGGAAGTTTTTAATAAATTTCAACTTCCAATATTAATTTTATGAATAGTAATTATTCTAGATTTTTTAATATAAGGAAGTTTTTTTACACTAAAAAATCTCCAAGTTCCTATATTAATTTTTAGTTTAGTTAATAATAGTATTAATTTTATTAATAATAATTATTCTAGACTTTTTAACATAAGGAAGTTTGTCTTTCTCAAAAATTTCCAAGTTTCTATATTAATTTTTAATTTAGTTAATAATAATATTAATTTTATTAAAAGTAATTATCCTAGACTTTTTAATATAAGGAATTTGTCTTACACGAAAATTTCCAAGTTCCAATATTAATTTTTAATTTAGTTAATAATAGTATTAATTTTATTAATAGTAGTTATTCTAGACTTTTTAATATAAGGAAGTTGTCTTACCCTCAAAAAATTCTTCCAATTTTAATTTTTTATTTAGTTAATAATAGTATTAATTTTATAAATGATAGTATAGATAAGTTTGACGGAAGGTAAGATCGATGACTGACGGTGACACATCATGTAAAATTTATAATTAAAAGAAAGATAAAAGATGAGATCGATGACAAAGCGAACATATATTATGTATAAACTATTTTAGACTTTTTAATATAAGAAAGTTGTCTAACACAAAAAAATTTCCAAATTCAAATATATATATTTTCTAATTTAGTTAATAATAATACTAATTCTATTAATATTAAGTTTTAAAAGTTTGTTAGCTTCTTCGAAATTGCGGTCAATAGACGTTGAAATTAATGTGATTTGAGTGTTTGTAGAAACGTATCAAACACTTTGTCTTTGTTACATTTTTTTTTCTTTCTTGCTAGAAAATGTTATTTTCGTTTTAAAAATTTATCAAGGTTATTAAATTGTACTACAATACAACTATAACTAATTTTTACTTGAGTAAGAAAATGAAATTGAAATAATTTACTTTAACTAAAATGTATTGTAACTATATGAAAAGAGAAAAAGGCAATTACAAAGTAACTTATTCTTCACTTATTTTGAACCAATTCCATGTCATAAAGTAAGAGTATTCCAAATTCACAAGATTTTGAAGTTGAAAAGTGTGACTTGGAAAAGAAAAACGAATATACAAAGCTATAAGATGTGATTGAATGTCAACAAATGAGTGGAACCCATGACGCAACATGTATATACACATAAGTCTTAAGTCTTAAGCCTTAAGAAGCACGTTATGGAAGTTAGGTATGCTAGCTCTATTTTTATTGGAAAACCCCTACACCAAAAGACAACTTCACCTTTATTTCTTAATCAACTATACTAATAGAATTGATGTATCACAGAAAAAATTTATACTTTTCTCTTAAACAAAAAAAAATTTTATTAGTTGTGTTTCAGAGAGAACCGTGCACAAAGGTCCAATTATAGAGACAATTTAAGACAGAGACAACTAACGTGGTATGAGTGGAGTTTCAACCAAGCACAAACATAAAGTTACAGTTTTCGATCTCTTTAACTGTTAGATCTAATCGAATAATGATGTGCACAAAGCGCTAGGTTAAGCGAGAGTGGCTCAAACCGTTCACCTTATATAAGCTTCATTACGTCGATTTCAGGTTTTTTCCACTTTCACTCTAAATCACTTTCAAATGTTTTACTGACTTGAGCGTTACAGTGCTAACAATTTAGGTCAACTGTGCTCTGTCGTTCTGGAAGCATTCACCATTGCGTCAGAATATCTCATTCATATATCTTTTTCTATTTTTGATTCCATCACGAAACAGTAGTGTCATATGTGGGAATCAACTTAAAATTCCTTTGAATCACCATGAAACTACCATCACTTTCACGAATTTCGACAACAATCAATCTTCTTCTTGTTGAATTGTCATGTCGATTGCGTTGCGTGAAAGCCATGGAAACATCAATATTTACTTGATTAGTTGCCCAATGTAGCGCCGCAGCAACCACAACAGTCGAAACTCCTGATCCTGAGATCGAGGCTCCAATTTCTCTAACGGTCGAAGACGACCCGATCTTGGTCGATTCTCCTTTTACTTATACTCATCTGAATGCAGTTCCTTTGGCAACCGGCGAGAACATGTTTCAAGTTTTCCTCACCTTCCAATCTTCATAGAAACTACTTCAAGGCCAAACCTCTAAGCCGCCTCCAACAACTACAAGTCATCTTAGGCATTCAAATAGCAAATGATATGCTCAACAATGTTTACAACCAGATCTGACAATAAAATTTGCACTTCTAGGCCGAAAGATTACTCTGATCAAATAGAATCTTCAGTATGCTCCTTGGAGGGACTACTATGTACCTAAAACAACCTTATGGGGCAACCAAAGAATCGTTCTTGAGTTGATCCTTGTATACACTATTTCCCCATATAGATAGCCTTAGTCAACCTGACCGCATTAGGCATAAAAAACACCAAACTCTTTTGTGTGATTTTCTAGAGAGAAACGACATTCACACTCCATTGGGGAGTCATTATCCATGCCAGTTGCTCCTTTTTTTGTTTTCATTTAAGTGTCGTTTTTATAGTTTAATGTTATAATTTATCAATTATACTCTTACTTTCTCAATAACTTCACTTCACATTTTTCATAAAATTAATTATTTTCTCAATTAGTTATTGGAAAAAGAGAGAGTGTATGATTGAATTTATTTGAAAAGAGAAAATAAATAAGAGTATAATAGGAAAACTAACTATAACAATCAACTATATTGGTTGAAGAGCATTTTATTAAAACGACACTTAAAAAAAAACAAAGACAGTAATATATTTGAACCTATTTATAAGGAAAAAATGTAGCGACATTTTTCAGGAATCATAATGCGGATCACTTTGATAGTTTTTCTTGCAATTCTGGCCAACAAAATGTTTTTGTTGTAGAGTTACTGGAAGCAATTTTAACCATGGAACATGATTTGAGACAATGTTAGAATATACTTTGGTTGGAAACAAATTCAAAAGTTGTAGTGTTTACTTTCGGTAAACTCTATGTAGTGCCTTGGATGTTAAGGAGAGATGTGACACATGTGCTCAAGCTCTTCAATATTCTTATTTTTTAGCAACTCACATTTATAAAAAAGGGAACCACAAGGGAACCACTGAACAGATAAACTAACTAATTTAAATTTAGATGTTACTATCTAATTTAAATTTAAATGTTACTAACTATATGTGGTGGAATAGAAATTACTTAGCAGATAAATTAGCTAATTTAAATTTAGATGTTACTATAGAATGAGATACATAGCAATGTCGCTATGTATTTCAATAGAAACAAACTAAACTTTTCTAGTTTTAGAATTTGTTAGGCTTGAGATTTTACCTTTAGTCCTTTTCATTTTTGTATTTACTTTTCTTTTTGTATATCATGGGCTTTGACCCGCCTTTTGATTAAAAAAAGCAAAAATAATAGAATGTGTGGGTATTAATAAAATTAGATATTTTCATTAAATTTATTTTACTAATCAAAAAGACAATTTAAAAAAATTAAGTGTTTGAAAGAATTGTTTTAAAATAGTCAATATTAAAATTTAAGAAAATAATATTTTAAAAAAATTTATGTAAAATCTCATGAAATTTTTAATGGAAATTACAAATCAATTTAAAAAATCTAAATGTTATTGAATTTGTTTGGATATAATTTAATGGAGATCATTGGGATTGTATTGGATTTCATATTGTTTTTTTAAAAGGGGATGAGTCGGGTAGCTCAATTAATACGTCTTAGTTGAATTAAATGTATACTGTTTTTGACAATTGTCTAAAAACAAATATTAAAATTTTCAAAATTGACTTTAATTTTTTTAAATCAACAATATTTTTCATTAGTATAATATATTATGTTAACTTAGTGTTCATTGATATTTTTTTTAATCCAGTTTAGTATTTTATAATTATTTTAACCATACTTAATCATTTTTATTTTGTAATATTAATATTTCATATATTATATAATATATATTACATTAAATATATTATTTTAAAATATTAATAAAAAATATGATTTATAATTTAAATTAATTAACTTTGATTAAATCGCTTAAAATTGAATTGGATAAAATATAATTTTTTAAGCTAATCATTCAAAACTAAACAAAAACACAAGTAAATTTATTTCTTTATTAAATACATGTATTTTTTTAAAAACAATTATCACTTTGATCTCTTAAAAAATGTCTTAGAAGCATATCTTAGCATTTCTCTTTTGTATATCATGATTTTCTATCCTATTAACTAACTCATCATTTTAAAAACTTGAAAGTACCAAAACCCATGTGTAATCCGATGAACATTGTAAATGTGGTCCATCTAATTAGGTGAGTATGATAAATGCAAGATAAGATGACTATTTAAATTGAAGCATATTTTAATTTGTTATAGCCACGTCTTTACTAAAGAAGATTAAGCAGCAATGGCTGCCCATGTCGTCTTATTCCAACCTATTATATATATATATATATATATATATATATATATATATATATATATATATATATATATATATATATATATATATATATATATATATATATATATATAAAACTTAGGCCCTCTTGTATTTATTAAGGTCTATTTTAGCAAACATTAACTACACAATAATTAAATACACCTTAATATGCATGTTGTTAAAACACACATTTTTGCAAATCCCACATGAGTTCACTAAAATACACCACTTAATTTTATGAAGGTGTCTTTTAGTCAGATTTAACTAAAAAATAGTTAAATGTACCATAAGGTGCATATTGTTAAAATAGATCTTCATAAAATCAAGTGCGTCTATATTAGCAAACCCCTATATATAAGAAAAAAGAATATTTAATATAAAATAATTTTACACTATCATTTAATTGAGATTCATTAATTAGTCATGTCGCATAATTTTTTAATGTGACTTGGTACTTAACATGATTGTGATTGAGTGTAAAATGTCAGATAATGAATATGAATTATTAAATTTTAAAATAAAGGGTAGAGATTTTATATAATTTTTTTCTCCTTTATTATTAAAATAATAATTTAAAATTAATTTAGAATGAAGTTATTTACTTTTATAAATTATTTAGTATAAATTAATTTATAGAAAATGAGAATTTAGTATAGTTTGGTTGAAGTTTTTTTTTTTGAAGAAAAGTTTGGTTGAAGTTAATTTTAATATCTAAACTAGTAGATAAGTTCTAATTTATCTTTTCTAGATCATTGAGTTAGTATTCTATTTTTAAGCAATAAAGTACACGTGTTCAAAAATTTCACATTTTATTATTTCCAAAAAAACCAAGATCGTTTTTCAAAATGATGATGAGTACGAAATTGGTTGATATCTGGATGAGTACTGTACTGTATGTAGGTTAGCCCCACCCAAATGGGTAGCAACAAAACAAGAGTAGAGTAGTAGTAGTGTTTTTGATCCCATCGTGGGCCCCACTAACATTCATCCAAAATCCTATAGGTCTGACAGCACCATTATATCTTGCCTCTACTTGTAGGACCTGCCACGTGGGACTAATATCTCCTCCTGCATTTAAAAAAATACATACAATAAATACGTATTTAAACCAAAAATATATCAATATAAACCAAATTTATATTTATTTATTTATCATAGTTTAGTAACTGTAATTTTACATAAAAGAAATGTAGCAAGTGAGATGTCTGCAAAATATAATAGTTCAGAGTGTGTTGATTTAGTGGATTGGTTGATTTTACTTATATATATATATATATATATATATATATATATATATATATATATATATATATATATATATATATATCCAAATTTGAAAAGTCTTTTTTTTAATTAAATTATTCTAAGTTTTGTTCTTTTATGTTATAGGATGTCAAATTAAGTGTTTTATTTTTGAAAAAACAAATATAAAAAAACTTGTAATATTTTGAAAAACGGTTTTAGAAAATCTATTTTAAAAAATACAAAGAAAAAATTCATTTTTTTAAAGCTGAAACAAACTGGTCCTATGTGGTAGATATTTTTATTAACTTGTTTTTTATCTGCGATAACGAATTAAATTTGAATTTTATCTTTTAAAAAATGGAATGTTGCAGTTTCAAATTGTATTTTTGAATTTAATACAATCTTGTGTTCTTGAATCAATGTCCGTCTACAACTATCAACTAATTTAATTCAACCAGATTAAGATAACAAAATATAATTTATACTTTATAAATTAAATTAGAGTTTTAGTTCTTAATTTTATGTAATTCACAAAATTAATCTACTTAATCATTTAGTTTAACAAGACTGACATAACCAAATTTAATATATATTTTATAGATATATAATTTTATATAATTTACAAAATTAATCCCTTTATTTTAAATTCAAACAGTTTGAATCTTTATGAGATTTTTTACATAAAAAATTAATGAGTTACTATTCCAATAAATTTATGTATGATAATTTATTCTATTATTTTATAGTAATAAACTTTTTAAAAATAAATAAATAATTATTAATTTTAATTCAAAAATATAATAAAATTAAAACTATTTAAATTTTTGAAAATAAAAAGATCAATTTTGAAAATCTAATAAAATAAAACTAAAATTATAACTAAATCTGTTTTATATTACTTAAAAAGAGAACTAATAAAAAAGTTAGATATTTTTTTAAAAATGAAATATTTGAAACAACATTTTTGTTTTTATGCCAATTGGCATTGACCGGCGAAATGAAACTCTAATCCAGCTAGAAAAACCGTGTTACAATATTTTCCTTAAAAAAACACTAAGAACTTTCAAAACAAATGCACCTAACCTAACTAAACAAATACAACAAAGAATCACAAAATTTCTCCACGAAAAATCTGCAAAAAAATATTCTACTATTCAGTTACAATAGAAAAGAAGAAAAAAAAAAAGAAAGAACGAGTAGCGGAAATTTCTGGGAATTGCTTCGAACTCATGATGAAGGAAAGTGACACAGTTCACACTCGCGCTTAACTCCACGCGCCCCCTTTCTCTTTCACTCTCTCTCTCTCTCTCTACAGAATTTCTCTCTCTAGACTTTGTCTTCTTTCTGAATCTGCAAATCACATTTTCAAGCTTCTTCTATCGTCGTTTTCTATTTCTCGCCGTCCTTCACTTGCTCGACGCTACTCTCTTTCGTCTCAGGTTCCAATTTTTCTTCTATTTATCGTTTTTCTTCCTACTACATTCTCTTTGATAATCTCGCCTCTCAGAATTATCGCTGTCGTTTTCAGTTGAATTTCAAGGTTTCAGTCTTCGATTTTGAATCTGCATTTATGTTTGTTGAATTGATTTAGCTTATTGAAAATTGAAATTGAAATTGTGAACTGAAGGTTTTTGTTTCTTTATGCTGTTTTGAGTTCTTGATATGTGTGAGTTTGTTTTTTTTTTCTTCTCAATTTGATGATTTTTCAGTTGTGATTTCTGAAATGAAACACTGGATCAGAAGATCGATCTCTGTTTAGCTTTGATTTTCTCTTCATTTTCAGTTTTATATTTTTTTTTTTTTTTATGTTGAACTTTGAATTATTGTTCCTATAGCATGTTTTTCAGTTTTGGATTATGTTCAATCTGACATTTTACTGATTTTTTGTTAATTAGTATGCATTAAATGATATATGGTGTTTATGTACTGTCTGCAGTTAATGATTTCCGTTTGTGTTTTATGTTTTGGTCAGGTTTTAGAGAAAACAAGTTGGTGATTAAAGGGGCGTTTGATTTTTCCTAGAGGCAATATTTACGTTTCTTTTCTTGGTAGAAGGTTGTGTGAGCTGTAAACTAACTGTCTTGAGCTGATATCTGGAGCTAAGATGCCACGGGGGAGGAGGATTAGGGCTAGGCTCCGCCGGAGTAATTTTTATACATTTGGTTGTCTTCGGCCGACTACGGCGGAGGAGGTGCCTCATCCACTTCAAGGTCCTGGTTACTCGAGAACCGTGTATTGTAACCAGCCTCAAGTACATGAAAAGAAGGATCTATTTTACTGCAAGAATAATATATCGACGACTAAATACAATGCTATCATGTTTCTTCCTAAGGCACTGTTTGAACAGTTTCGAAGGGTTGCCAACATATACTTCCTTTTGGCTGCTTGCCTCTCGGCATCTCCAATGTCGCCTTTTACATCGGTGAGCATGATTGCTCCTTTGGCCTTTGTTGTGGGGCTTAGTATGGCAAAGGAAGCGTTGGAGGATTCACGTAGGTTCCTTCAAGATGTCAAGGTTAATCGCCGGAAAGCTAGTCTCCATAGAGGCAATGGAGTTTTTGGTCTTAGGTCATGGCAGAAAATTATGGTGGGAGATATTGTAAAAGTAGAAAAGGATCAGTTTTTTCCAGCTGACTTGCTTCTATTGTCTTCAAGTTATGAGGATGGGATATGCTATGTGGAGACTATGAATTTAGACGGAGAGACCAACTTGAAGGTGAAAAGATCTTTGGAGGCTACCTTGTCCCTTGATAATGATGGAGCTTTTAAGGATTTCTCCGGAACAATTCGTTGTGAAGACCCGAATCCCAATCTGTACACTTTTGTTGGGAATTTTGAATATGAACGCCAGGTTTATCCTCTTGATCCTGGTCATATTCTCCTCCGAGATTCAAAGCTTAGGAACACTGATTATGTCTATGGGGTGGTCATTTTCACTGGCCACGACAGCAAAGTCATGCAGAATTCTACAAAATCCCCTTCAAAAAGAAGCACAATAGAGAAAAAGATGGATTATATCATATACACTCTTTTCACTGTCCTTATATTGATATCCTTTATTAGTTCAATAGGATTTGTTGCTAAGACGAAGTACCAGACCACAGAGTGGTGGTATTTACGGCCTGACAATATTGAATATCAGTATGATCCTGCGAAAATTGGATTGGCTGGGATGAGCCATCTGATCACTGCACTTATTCTCTATGGATATTTGATACCCATCTCTCTTTATGTTTCAATTGAGATTGTGAAGGTATTACAGGCCACCTTCATTAACCAAGACCTTCAAATGTATGATGAAGAAACTGGGACTCCTGCTGAAGCACGAACATCAAATTTGAATGAAGAGTTGGGTCAGGTAGACACCATCCTCTCTGATAAAACGGGCACTTTAACCTGCAATCAGATGGACTTTTTGAAGTGCTCCATTGCTGGTACTTCCTATGGTGTACGTTCCAGTGAAGTTGAACTAGCTGCAGCAAAGCAGATGGCTTCTGATCTTGAGGAGGAAGATATGGATCTCTCTAATTTCCCCATGCATAAGAAGAGTAAAGTGCCGCGGGAAAATGTTAGAAGAGCTGAAGAAATTGAACTTGAGCCAGTTGTTACTTCTAAGGGTGGTGAGAATCGAAGGCCTACCATAAAGGGATTTGGTTTTGTTGACAGCCGCCTCATGAATGGAAATTGGTTGGAAGATCCCAATGCTCACGTCATTTCGTTATTTTTCCGGATACTGGCAGTTTGCCATACTGCCATTCCTGAGGTTAATGAGGAGAGTGACAGTTGTACTTATGAAGCTGAATCACCTGATGAAGGGGCTTTTCTTATAGCTGCTAGAGAGTTTGGTTTTGAATTTTATAGGAGAACCCAATCGAGTGTTGCTGTGCGCGAAATAATTTCTGCTTCAGGACATGTGGTTGAAAGGTGGGGTGGACATTCATGAACTGTTACTTTGACTTTCTTGGCTTTTTTATTGGCATGTTTGTTTATTTTTGTGTTTTGGTTGAATTATACAGAGAGTATAAAATATTGAATCTGCTGGATTTTAGTAGCAAAAGAAAGCGTATGTCAGTGATTGTACGTGATGAGGAGGGAAGCATTATTCTTTTATGCAAAGGAGCTGACAGGTTAGCCTAATAATGTGATTTCTTTCTATTCTGTCAGCTGAGTGTATGAGGTTAATGATCAAGTAAGACCTTGTGCTGGTTTCAACAGCAAAACTAAAATCCTCTTCAAACTTGTGGTGTTTATATTATACTTATAGTCTATATAATTACAGAAACTCTCTGCTTCCAAAGAAGAGCTTGCATTAATACAAAAGTTGTTATAGAGAGACTTTTGGCTTTCCTCTCTAAACTTATTATTTTCTGGTTGTGCAGTATCATATTTGATCGATTATCTAAGAATGGAAAGAAGTATTTGGAGGCTACTTCTAGACATTTGAATGAATATGGAGAAGTGGGTTTGAGAACACTAGCCCTGGCTTACAGAAATCTTGATGAACAAGAATATTCTGATTGGAACATCGAGTTTCAGAAAGCCAAGACAACTGTTGGGCCTGACAGAGAGGCAATGCTTGAGAGGCTATCAGATAGTATGGAAAGAGAGTTGATTCTTGTTGGGGCTACTGGTGTGGAAGACAAGCTGCAGAAAGGGGTAGGCTTTATCATTATTTATGGTCTATCTATAGTGCTGCTTTCCTATAATTTATCATGTTCAATGTTTTTTCTTTCTTAGGTGCCGCAATGCATTGATAAACTTGCTCAAGCCGGTCTAAAGATCTGGGTCTTGACTGGGGATAAGATGGAAACGGCAATCAATATTGGGTATGCCTACTGCAAATTATTTAACTTCATAATTCTATCTGCATTTTCAATTTTAAGCTTGAAGTTACTAAATTTAAATGAGTTTGATAATTGTTTGTTTTTCAACGGTGCAGGTATTCGTGTAGTTTGCTTCGACAAGGTATGAAGCAAATATGTATCTCTACTGCAAATTTAGATTCAGTAATCAATGATGGGAAAGAGGTATTCATTTCACTAAGATTGAGTAGAATTTTTTACTATTTAGATATGGATTTCATCTAATGTTAGGCATACCTCTCAGGTAATCAAAGGCAACATCCTGACTCAAATCACCAATGCCTCACAATTGATGAAGCTGGAGAAGGACCCACATGCTGCGCATGCATTAATTATTGACGGAAAAACTCTAACATATGCTTTAGAAGATGATATCAAACACCAGTTTTTGGCATTAGCTGTTGATTGTGCGTCTGTTATTTGCTGTCGTGTATCTCCCAAGCAAAAGGCCTTGGTAGGACCATTTTTCTTTGTATCATTCTGCTTTCTATTTAATAATTTTGTACTACATTTCATTAGTTGATCACTATAAACGATGTTTCTTATCTAAGCTGTCAAACTTGAGAGTCTAGGTAAACTCGTGTAGTCTCCGTAGATTCGATTTGTAAAAGTTTACCCCATATTGAAAAAACCTATATATGACATATAGATGAAGTAATTGTCATAAAATAGCAATAATTCAACATTTCAACTCGAGAGTTTAACGACCCTACTACTACTATTTACTTACACAATTATTGGAGTAACAATTGTACACTACTGCATTCATGGCTCTATGTTGATGTTACTGTTTGTTCGTGTTTTCATCCCTCAATATTTTGGCAACAGGTAACAAGGTTAGTGAAAGAAGGAACTGGGAAGACCACTTTAGCAATAGGTGATGGTGCAAATGATGTCGGCATGATTCAAGAAGCTGACATTGGTGTGGGAATCAGTGGGGTTGAAGGTATGCAGGTCAGTATCAAGCTCTTAAAACATAATTATGAAACACAACTGCAAATGGTGGGTTTTAACATCTATGTTTTCTAGTTGCAACTCCATATACTTACGTCATAGTTATAAAACAAACCAAATTTTGGTTTCATATTTTCCATAAGAATTTTTAAAAAAATGAATGGGGATAGTGACAGGGAAATCTATCATATTTACATGTTTGGATGCTGGAGCAGATTTCTTGTACGCCTTTTTGGTGATGTTCTTGTTATCGGTACTGACATTGTAATAGAGAAGTGCATTTGTTTTACTTTCATAGTATACCTTAATCTTTTTATAAAATGATAAAAGCAGAAAAGTTGAAGCTTCTCTTTTTTTATTGTTCTAAGTTCTGACTTCCTTATATTCTTTTACTGCATATAACTATATATGAAGCATCCGGTTTAAATTTAGCATTTACTTATTTCTGATTTAATATTGACAGCACTATTGTGCAACTTATCTGCTGTCCATTACGAGTGCTCTTTTTGGAGGCACTATTACATGAAGTCATGAATGTTAAAAGAAGACTGTTTATGTTATTAATTTTGACGGTGATTTATCATATGTTTAATGGAATATCTTCTAGCTTGTTCGGTCCGACTCATAGTTTTTGCCTTGAATGTGGGTTACTTCGAAATTGTCAGCTGATCATTGTTTAAATTTGCATGCTTCTGTTTATGTGAAATAGTGCAAATTTTAATAGACTAACTGGTTGATTGAAGTTCATGGTCACTTTATCAATCATGAAGAATGATTTAATTAACAACTTGTTAATTTTTATTATCATCTCTAAACTCAAGAAATCACATGTATTTTCCTATGTGGAAGCATGTCACATATGTGGAAGTTAAGCCGGCAAATTCTTTTCAGGCAGTGATGGCTAGTGACTTTTCCATTGCTCAATTTCGGTTTTTGGAGCGGCTTCTGGTAGTCCACGGACACTGGTGTTACAAGAGAATTGCACAAATGGTAATTGGTATATTCATCTTGAATCTTGATTGTTATTCTCAGATTTTGAATGTCTTCCATGTTTGTGCTGCCCATCCTGTGCAGGGACAGAAATGCATGTAACATTTTTTTGCATTCTGCATCTTTTATCCTATATTTCCCTTCTAATTTTTTTTTTTTGCATTCCAGATATGTTATTTCTTCTACAAAAATATAGCATTTGGCCTCACCATATTCTATTTTGAGGCCTTTGCGGGCTTCTCTGGTCAATCGGTTTATGATGACTGGTACATGATATTGTTTAACGTAGTCCTTACATCGTTGCCTGTAATTTCACTTGGAGTTTTTGAACAAGATGTTCCATCAGAAGTTTGCTTACAGGTTTGTTCTCTTGAAATACCTTAGGGGTTTCATATTTTCATCCATATTTAGATAACTCAACCTCTGACGCACTAGTTCTATGCAGTTTCCTGCACTATATCAGCAAGGACCCAAAAATTTGTTCTTTGACTGGTATAGAATACTGGGATGGATGGGGAATGGTCTGTACTCCTCGCTTGTCATCTTCTTCCTTGTTATCTTCATCTTCTATGACCAATCATTCCGCCTGAATGGCCAGACTGCAGACATGGCTACTGTTGGTACTGTAATGTTCACCAGCATCATCTGGGCTGTCAACTGCCAGATTGCCTTGACAATGAGCCATTTTACATGGATACAACACCTCTTTGTATGGGGAAGCATTGCCAGTTGGTATCTCTTTCTCTTTTTATATGGCTTGCTTCCTCCACAACATTCCCACTCCGCGTACCAAATATTAGTTGAAGTGCTTGCTCCTGCTCCTATTTATTGGACAGCAACCATTTTAGTAACAGTTGCGTGCAATCTTCCTTATCTTGCTCACATATCATTTCAAAGGTGTTTTAATCCCATGGATCATCACATTATCCAAGAAATCAAGTACTACAAGAAGGACATTGAAGATCAACACATGTGGACGAGGGAGCGGTCTAAAGCAAGACAAGAAACAAAGATTGGATTCTCTGCAAGAGTGGAAGCAAAGATCAGGCAGCTGAGAGGGAGGCTGCAGAAGAAGCAATCTTCCACGGGGGCGTCGCCATCATGACCGTTACAAAATGATTATTTAATAGGTTTCTATCTTTGTAGGGTTTGCGGGTTGTTTTTTTTTTGGGTTCTAGCCTCATTCAAATTCTTTTTTCATGCTTGTGTTGTTTGCTTTAGGGGTGCATTGAAGTCCCTTTCTTTAAGGAAAAAAAGCACGTGAGCCATTGTAACATATTTAAGTAGAAGAGCTCACCACATTAGTCATTTATGAACAATCAAAGTGTAATTTACATATATCAACAGATGGTTACAATTCAAGCAACATTGAAGAAACGAAAACAGGTATAGTGTAACTACTAACTACGAATTTGTGTTCTATGTTTTTGGAAGAGAAGTGAGAGGGAATGGATGGGTTAGTCTGTCATTTTCTGTTTAAGTATTTCTGTCATTTATGAGGGAATGGAAGGATTTTAATAAGTATTCTTTGTTCGTTTAGTGTTCGCTTGCATTTTCTGTTGTAAAATATGAACCACTAACACTAAATCAACAAGTATCTTGAAAACATTCATAGTCTTGATATGAACCACTAACACTAAATCAACAAGTATCTTGAAAACATTCATAGTCTTGAACACCTTTGCATGTTGATGAAGAGAAAAATACACACGAAATTTTGACGTACCTTAATCATGATAATCTGAAGCGTATTCTTCCTCTCGGCTCTAAATTTATTAAAGAAATTAATTGAAGAAAGCTTTTCTGACATCAACAACTTAAACCATAGTCAACAATAATCTTACATGACCTTACAGATGAAGATCACTGCACAATGAAACTCAATCTTGATTAGACTTTTAGCCCCACTCATAGTTGTCTTGACAAGAAGATCATATACTTTATTTGAGGAAAGGAATAAGCTGTCATTAGCCAAGTGAGACACCTCATTACCCGTTCTTCAATTTCATTCAAAGCAACCTTAAACCTACCTCATTGGTAGTGAAGATAAACACTCTCAATTTGCAACACCTCAATGGTATACTAACTCAAGTGCTACTCATCAATATGTAACTCAGAGTGCTGAGAATTTTTTAAAAAAGCATTTCTAATTTTCTATGACTAGAATAGATCAAATAATGCTTGGAAGTGGAAATTGCAATATGTAACTCAGAGTGCTGAGAATTTTTTAAAAAGCATTTCTAATTTTCTATGACTAGAATAGATCAAATAATGCTTGGAAGTGGAAATTGTTTACTCATTACTTTTGTTGGTTAACCAACTTTTCACTCTTCACTCAAATCAGACACCACTCTCACCTTACACAATCTATTGCTGGTTTCTAAAATCACCAAGAACTTAATCTCTCTGAGCCAGTTTGCTTAGGACAATATGATTTTCTTTGAATTTCATCCTAATGTTTAACCTCAGGTTACCTATGTGGGATCCAACCATTTTCATATGACCAACATACATTTGACAAAATGAAAGGTTTTATGTGATGACAAGTAGAAAGGTTTATGGTGTACATATGTTATGGGGGCATGTCTTGCAAAGAATACTTGTTATGGTGCATGCTTTGTAAAGAACACTTGTTATGGTGCATGCTTTGCAAAGAACACTTGTTATGGTGCATGTTTTGCTAAGAACACTTGGTGTTTTGCATGGAAGGTAAAATACAAGTGTTTAAATGCATGTAAGGTGGCTTGCTTCTCCTATAAATAGTACCATAAGCAAAGCATTCAAATCACAACACAAAAGAGAAGAACAAGAAGCAAGAGCGAAAGAGAGTCTTGCTCAAGAGAGAAAATTGTTCTTCATAGAAAGTTTCTTTGTGAGAGTGTTTCTTGTGAATTGAGAGATACATTGTAGTGAGTTCCACCTAAGAGTGAAGTTGTTATATTCCCATTATCATTATAGTGGAAGTTTAAGAGGCCTAAGGGTCCT
This sequence comes from Vicia villosa, assembly GCF_029867415.1. Lineage (NCBI taxonomy): Eukaryota > Viridiplantae > Streptophyta > Magnoliopsida > Fabales > Fabaceae > Vicia > Vicia villosa. The sequence continues at coordinate 217,715,939 of NC_081181.1, forward strand.
GTGTTTTTTTCCTTTCTCATATTGAGAATGGTTTCCACGCTAAAATTTTCTTGTGTCTTTAAGCTCATATTTCACGTTTCCGCTAGTGTCTATTTTTGAGTTCACGGAGGAGGGAAATTATGGAGGTTATTTCCCAACAACTTCTAAAGTCCTACTGCAAGAATCACATGGAAAAAATGTACTCTAATTCTTTGATCAATTGCAACCTACAAATTCGGGTTCTAATAAGCACAAGTCACCTTATGTTCACATACACATTATCACTATACCTAGTACATCAAATTTGAATTTTAATGTAAATAAAGATGTCATTGGATTAAGATCTTTCTTATATACAATATGGCACAATAAATCGGATCATATTCATCATGACACACTCAAGTTATTCTCAACAGTTGTAACGTTCATGTCCTTTGTTAGAACATGCAATCATAAGATTGGTAAACAATAGAGGTTTGAGTATGTGGAGAAAGAGAGAGTGAGAGATAAGAGAGTTGGAGAGAGAGAGATAATTGAGGGTGAGAATTCTCTGCTTTCATTCATCATCCATTACAAGGTTACCACTAGGGTATATACACATCAATTGGGATACAAAAGCATCAAAGCAAAAATCAGAAAAAGAAAAATGTTGGACCTGTAATCGGTTACACAAGACTTGTTACCAGTTACAGTTGACAAATAACAGAAAATCACTATCAGGTGTAACTGGTTACTGCAAATGCTAACCGGTTACGCCAACTCCAATATCGATTATGGCGTTTTCGGTTGATGTGTTGGTCTATTTATTTTAACTCTATTGAGGTTGCATGTTTGAATTCTCTCTCAACTATTTTTAAAATTTTGTAAGTTATAATAAATAAAACCTAAAAGTTGCTTTATTTGTTTTCGATTCTAAATAACAAAAAATATTTGATATGTTTTAAAAGAGTTTGTAGTTTAAAAGTTATCATTTTTTATTTTATTTTCTTAGTGTAAAAAAATTAAATACAAATGTCATTTTATATTTATAAATAGTTCAGTCTCTGTTTTTTTTTATACAACAAAGCCGAAGTCCAAGGAAAAAAATTAAATAGAAACTAAACTAGGATAAAGAAACACCCCTAACATCATAAAAAAAACCTTCATAATTTCAAGAGGAGGCTCATGTATCACTCGAGTATCATAATTAGGTGTGTGATAGGTGCCAAATTGTAGTTATTTTTGTTTATAATTTTGCGACACTTATCGTCTCTTTTTTCTCAACTTGTGCGTGAATTCGAACGTTTTCGTTATATTTGTACATATTACGTATTCTGAGTTTTGATTCATTTGTGTATTGTTTAATAGTTTCTATGTATTTTTGTAGGTATTGATGCGTATTTGGAGCATGAACAATGAAGTGCCGAAGTCACGACTTCAATCGTACGATTTTGGAAGAAAATAAGTATTACAGACGGGGCTTAGCGCGCCCAAGGAGATGAAGAACAGAAATTGGCATAATGGAAGGCGCTTAGCGCGAGTTTGAGGGCACTTAGCGCGCAAAGGCGGTTTGGTATATTAGCTGACAGCGCACTTAGCGCGCTCGTCGCGCGCAAAGGCGGTTTGGTATATTAGGTGACAACGCACTTAGCGCGCTCGTCTCGCTTAACGCGGTCTGCGATTTTTAGTTTTGCATAAATAGCTTCATTCATATTTTTTAGGCTATGGTTTTGGGAGTTTTGTGTTCCAACTCCATCAATTTCATTCTTAGGTTAGGAGTAGCTTAGAAAACAATACTGGGTCGTGTACTTGGATGATCGGAGGTTGATTCTTCATCAATCGGAACTGACAACTCGCGAGAAGTTTGGTTTATCTCTTCTCCTTTTTGTGTATTTCTCTTTTGTTGGGTTTTGTTTGTATATTTACTTTGAACTCATGTATATTTGTCACCCATGGCGTTATATTTAATTTGCTTTACAAATCTTTGTCGACTGTTATCTTAGATTTTTGCTTCGTACTTGGGATTTGGGTTGCTATAGCATATACGGCTCGAATCCTTATCTAGGATGATTATCTGTCAGTTTTTGGATTCTAGAGATAGATTTAAAGCTGACATTCACTTTGGTATCTGTGCTTAATGTCTCCGTGTTGATTGTGTTGTGCTAGATATCGCCGACGCGAGTAACACAGTTGTTTTCTGTGTTGTTGAGGTTGATTGAGAGATCGTCTCCGAGATGATACAGTGGGTGTTGTTATTGATACTTGATGATATTGATGAATATTGTAGGTTGAGTATAACTGGTCGATAGGTTTGAGTTTGTGATGAGTAGTGTACTTTCATGCCTGATAAGTTATTCTCTCCGAAGAATGTATTTGTTTTCTATTCATATGTTTTATTTTTCTGCTTTTACTTTTAATCCATTTTTACCCAAGCTTGAAAACAAAGAAACCGTTGAATGACATTCTAACCAGACCATTCCCTGTGGACACGATAATTTCCCGAGTAATACTTCTAAATTTTTTTGCTTGCCGCTTTACCGCTTCAGCAAAATGGCGTCGTTGTCGGGAAATGGTGTTTTATGTTAGAATTGTATCACAATAGTTCATATGGGCTTGAGCTTTGTGTCTATATATATATATATATATATATATATATATATATATATATATATATATATATATATATATATATATATAGTATATGTTCACTTGTATATTTTCAGTTGTACCATGTTTACATATAAGTATACATTGTTGGTGAATATTGGCTAAACTAGTTGAAGTTGGACCCGTTCTTGATTTCAAATTTTCACTTCTCAACTTGCGTACCCAACATTCACCAATTTTTCCTTTTTATATGTTATAGTTGTATTTGTTTTGTACTTGTATATTTGTGTTTTTCTTATAAGTTAGTTTAATTTTTACCTTGCCTTAGAAAGTAGGGAGTATTCACACTTTGATGTTGGATGAATTCAAGTTGGGGAGAGAAATGTTTGCTACTTATTTGGCTGTTGCTATGAGGTTGAAAAGAAAAGAAAAAAATTTGAAAAAGAAAGAAAAGAAAAGAAAAAGATAATAGTTTTGAGGCTAAATACCCTTTTTCGTCCCTTATCTTATACTCGGGGTTCATTTTGATCCTTTAATTTTTAAAAAGACCATTTAAATCCTTTAACTATACAAACAGAATCACGTTAGTCCTTTCCGTCAATTCTATTAGTCAAAGTCAATTTATAAATCTAGGTGGCGGTGATGTGGAATGCCATGTGGTTTAAATCAATATTGTGATCAATTTAGCGACGAAAAATTCGTCACTAAAAATGTTTTCTAGGTTTTAATTATTTTCTTCATCTTCATCCCCAAATTCATAAACCCGCATATGAACATCCCAATATTTCTCAACAGAAACACATTTCCTACAATATTTCCAAACAACCAATGAACATCCTAACACACTTTCTCTGAAAAAATATCCACTAAAAGCAACACAATTTTCATGAGAGAATCACCAACAATAGAAAAATCTAAACTTGTCAAAATCTAAACCTAGATTCAACCACAAACTATCCACTAAAGTTCTTCATCTTTAACATCATGGAAACGGCAGTGGAACACAAAGACACACATGGCTATGGAACCAACCCAATCAATTAACTGCATCTTATTTAAAATCTGAACCCAGATTCAGCCACAAACATGGAATCCGAACCCAGATCCTACGTTCTAGTTCCTTTCAAATCTGTTATGTATTCACAGTTCACAAGTTGGATTTGCAAGAAGCTGGTTTCTTTTGGAGACACTATGTACTTGTGGGTTTTGTTCTTTGTTGCAAGAAGCTGGTTTCTTTTGCGAGAGGTTCTTAAGGAAACAAATTAAGAAGAAGGATTTTGAATATTGTAGGAGCTTCACCATTATCTTCTTCCATGGAGCTGACTTTTATTTTCTTTTTTCAATTAGCTGGGTTTTGTTCTTTGTTGCAGGTACATATGAAAAAGTGAAAACTTTAACTGGATTCAAAAATTGTATTGGGTAGAAAATTGTTAAGTTCATTGCATTCTTGTGTTTTCCAGAAAACAACTTTTAGCAACAGATTTTTTGGTCACTAAATGTCAATATTTCACGTCATCTGCCACATAAGAAAAAATTAACGCCGTTACTGCCATTTGGACGAAAAGGATTAATATGATACGTTTTAAAAAATTGTGGGATCAAAATGGTCTTTTTAAAAATTAAGGGACCAAAATGGACCCCGAGTACAAAATAAGGGACGAAAAAGGGTATTTAGCCTAGTTTTGAAAAAGAAAAGGAAAAAGAAGTATGGAATGATTGCGCAAATGAGTAGTATGATTGGTTTGACAACTTGGGATTAAAGAAGAAGTTTGATTGATATTTTGTTGTTATAGTTTTTGTGAATTGATCACTCCCTTAGGTTTAGGAAATGTTTTGCTTTGATTAGTCTTAGGAATTATCCTTTGTTTGTTAACTAAGCCGCATTACAACCTTGAAAGCCCTTGTGATTCTTGTATTTGTATTTTCAATATGATTTTTGGATGAATACATAATTTAGTCTATTGTTTGCAAGATTGTTTGATGAGTTTCAAAGTTCCTCACCTTTGTGTGTTTTTCATCCCTCGATGAATTTTTGGTAGGTGTGTGATTCATGATGTGAACTTGTATTGTTTTAGAATGTTTAGCATGATTGTTGTACTTAGGATTCGTTTCATTGACATGCTGTCATTGCAGGATTGTGGTAAGTATTACTTTGTTTGTACATTTTTGTGTTGTACCACACATTGTTTTTGTTTTCGTAACTTGTTGATTCACGATTCCTTGGTTTGTTACTTTTGATTCTTTGAGTTAATTGATTTTTGTTTGTGGACAAACAAATTTAAGTTGGGGAGAGTTTGATAAGTGCAAAATTGTAGTTTTTTTGTATATAGTTTTGCGACACTTATTGTCTCTTTTTCCTAAACTTGTGCGTGAATTCACACGTTTTCATTATATTTTTATATATTACGTATTCTTTGATTTTTCAATTCATTTGTGTACTATTTGATAGTTTTTATATATTTTTGTAGGTATTGGTGCGTATTTAGAGCATGAGCCATAAAGTGTCAAAGACACGACTTCAAACACGCGATTTTCGAAGAAAATAAGTATCACAGAGGAGGCTTAGCGCGCAGGTCACGCTTAGCGCGCCCTGGGAGTTGAAGAGCAGAAATTGGCAGAATGGAAGGCGCTTGGCGCAGGTTTGAGTGCGCTTAGCGCGTAAAGGCAGTTTGGGATATTAGGTGACAGCGCGCCTAACGCGGTCTGCGATTTTTAGTTTTTTATAAATAGATTCATTCATATTTTTTAGGGTTTGGTTTTGGGGGGTTTTGTGTCCCAACTCCATCAATTTCAATCTTAGGTTAGGATTAGCTTAGAAAACAACATTGGGTCGTGCATTTGGATAATCGGAGGTTGATTCTTCATCAATCACAACTGACAATCTGCGAGATATTTGGTTTATCTATTTTCCGCTTTGTGTATTTCTCTTTTGATGGGCTTTGTTTGTATATTTACTTTGAGTTCGTGTATATTTATCACCCATAGCGTTATATTTAATTTGCTTTATAAATCTGTATCGACTGTTATCTTAGATTTTTGCTCTGTGCTTGGGGTTTGGGTTGCTATAGACATATATTGCTCGAATTCTTATTTAGGATGATTATCTGTTAGTTTCTGAATTCTAGAGATAGATTTAGAGCTGGAATTCACTTGGATATATGTGCTTAATGTCTCTGTGTTGGTTGTGTTGTGCTGAGATATCGCCGACACGAGTAACACGGTTGTCTTTTGTGTTGTTGAAGTTGGTTAAGAGATCGCCTTCGAGATGATACAATGGGTGTTGTTGATACGTGATGACATTGATGAGTATTGTAGGTTGAGTATAACTGGTCGATAGGTTTAAGTTTGTGACGAGTAATGTACATTTATGCCTGATAAGTTATTCTATCCGAAGAATGTATTTGTTTTCTATTCATATGTTATTTTCTTGTTTTTACTTTTAATCTATTTTAACTCGAGCTTAAAAACAGAGAAACCGTTGAATGACATGCTAACCAGACCATTCCCTATGAACACGATAATTCCCTGAGTAATACTTCCAAATCTTTTGCTTACCGCTTTACCGCTTCAGCAGTTTTCATCTCATGTTAACTAATAAATCGACACATTTATTTCCTTCTTGGAATGGACAATTCGAACATTCAAGTTAAGCTCAAATAACTCTTTGATCTTATTCACAAGATTCCACCCTTTAACACTTTCAATATTATTCGTAGTCACATTCTGAACAACTACGATCGAATCTAGTTGAACTTCCAAATCAACGACTTTAATTCTTCTAGCTAAGCACATGCCTTCGTAAAGACTCCACAATGCTGCCATTTATGCCGAGGTGTGGCCTAAATAACGAGCAAATTCAACAATCCACCTGCGATTGCTATCGCAAATAAGACCAACTTACACTAATTGTTTGTTTAGAAGTGCTCAGACCCATCCTAAGCACATTTTTTGAATTATGATACCATTTAACTTCGTCGAAGATAAAACTCTAAGGTTCCCACATACTTTTATTATTGCCATCATGAACACGTTTATTCTATCACTGCCAAATAACTTGTAGTAGCCAAAACACCTCTCCATTTATTCTCACCATTTTAACCAATTTGTTGAGTTAAGTTAAACTCAATCCATTATTTCATTGTTCCAATGAAGAATCTTTGAGGACATGCATTGTTGTTTCCTCAAATTGGGCACAACGAGTGCATTAAGGTTCATTCAAATGCCACTTAGCCATATGCGAATTAGAAAAAAATCCTATCATGTAGAACTTGCCACATGAAAACTTTCACTCGCTCCATTTTCATTTAAGTGATTTGATGTCTTGCTAATAAATGACATGTTACTGAAACAATACATCTTCCAAATCTATCTCTTAACCAAAGACAAGCATCACCGCCATTCTCCATACTATAAGAAAGTATATCAATATTGCGTTGAACAATATTGTTTGGAAGTACATTACGAATCAAATCTAAATTTCGCTCGCTCGCATTAGTGTTGACACCACATAATCTCTAGGTGCTAGAGTTCTCGGGTACCATGTCAACCACATCACACAATCTTGCCTTCTCATCCAACCACCTATCATTCCAAAAAGGATATTTGCACCATTACCAATCCCCTAAAATTTATAATCTTGATGTTTTGGCCACAAACTCACAATAGACTTCCAGAAAGCCGAATCTGTTTGACTCACCATAACTTTCCCATTCATAATGCCACCTCGACCATATTTCCCATTAAGAACTTGAGTTCAAAGACTTTGTTCTCCTATATTCAAAGTAGGGGTGTTCGTGGTTTAAGAACTGCATTGAACTGAACCAAATTAATAGTTCAGTTCAGTTTTTAAAAACCACTTTAATAAAAAATTAATTAACTGTTAAAACAATTTCAATTCAGTTTCAAACTGGTTTTGAACCAGTTTATATCTATAAACTGGTTTACAATCAATCTTTAGTTATAAACTGGTTTAAACCAGTTTTACTAAAAAATTAAATTTATTTTGTAAATTATTTCAAAATTGTTTTTTGTAAATTTATTTTGTAAATTATTTCAAAATTGTTTTTTGTAAATTATTTCAAAATTGTTTTTTGTTTTTTATACTTTTGTATCTTTTTACTGTACAAATAATTTTGCTTATATGGTAACTAAATCCATTGAGTGGAATAATGAAATTAGAAATGATGCTCTTCATTAGTATATAAATTATATGTAAAAGTAATTACTACTGCCATTAATATTTTATTTAGTTTGTTAATTATAAAATGCAAATTTAACTTCAAGTTTTTTTCATACTGCCATTAATATTTTATTTAGTTTGTTAATTATAAAATGCAAATTTAACTTCAAGTTTTTTCATATTGGTTTCAGTTCGTGAAGTTTTTTTTTACCGTATTGCAAACAACTCGCACAGTTTGTGAAGTTATTTTATTTCGTGAAGTTTTTTTTTTTTTCATATTGGTTATGAAATTTTTTTCTTTAACTATAGGCTCCAAATACTTTCTTCTTTCTTCCTAACTTCTTGTGGGTGTCTGATACTAGATATTTTATATGGTTACTCTAATATAAATAAATATTTTCTTTTAGTTATAAATATTATCGTTAATTCAACTAATAAATGATTATAATTTTATAAATTTTAAATGTAATATGAATTGAATTAATAATATATAACTTTTTATACTGTGAATAGTAGTTATTATGTATATTTTGTTTTTTTTAATTCACATATATTGTATTTTTTTCATGTTGGTGTACAAGTAGTTAAAAGCTATTTTTTTTTAATTTTCTAAAAAAATAATTAAAAAAAAGTTTCTTTATTTTTGGAAGAAAAAAATATTTATATCTTTTCTTTTTTTATGTTCCGAATAAAAAAAACTCGAAAAAATCTATAATTTTTTGTTTTTTTTTTAATTTAAAAAAATTATTTTTAAACATTATTTTTTTTAAAAAATTAATCAAAATTTTTTTAATTAAAAAAATATTTATGATGTTTTTAAAAACAATTAGTTAAACAGTTTAAACTGGTTTTTAACTTAAATTTGGTTAACTGGATTGTTTATAATATATGGTTCAGTTCATAAACCATTTAAATGATTCAAGTTTTTTGTGGTTCAATGCAATTCAGTTTGAGAATATGGTTCAGTTAATCAAATTTTTGCACACCCCTAATTCAAAGTCCATCCTAATTACATTAAACAAATGTCATTTATGTACTTTAAATTTCTCAAATCCTCTCATATTTTTTAGAGTGACTATATTTCAATCTATGATATAATTTTTTCAACTTTCTTCATTATAACTCCAAATAAAAAAATATTGTATCTTTTCTATTATAAAATAAATAAAAATAAGATAAAAGAGAAGAGAGAAAAATATTTTTATATTGTATCTTTTCAACTTTATATATATATATATATATATATATATATATATATATATATATATATATATATATATATATATATATATATATATATATATATATATATATATATATATATATATATATATATATATATATATATATATATATATATATATATATATATATATATATAGGGCATATCATATGAGAATGACATATTTATATGAGAATATGAGACTGAATCCGAACCATTGGATTTTAAAATAAATGGTGGAGATTATGAGTGAATCTTTTTTTTCTCTCTCCTACTTCATTTATTTCAAGATACAGGAGAGAGAAAAAAAAGATTCACTCATAATCTCCACCATTTATATATACTCATTTACTAAAAAATAGTAGATAGCATAAGTAAATTCATTGTTTAGTCCAATAGTACAAAACCAAAGCTACGTCGTTTGATGTAGTTGCTGACTTGAGGCAAAAGTAAGAAAAGAAAATACGTTTGGATGTGAAAGCTTGAGCGTGAGGAGAGGAGAGGCATCATCACGATCCCCCTCTCTCTCTCTCTCTACCCTAATAATCACCTTCATTTCAGAGATAGAAACTTTTTTCTTCCATTTTTGTCCCTAACTTTTCTTCATTTCTCGTTCCTATCCCATTCCCTTTCCCCTTCCGACTCTCTTCAGCTACACCGACTTCCAACTCCATCCATTTTCAATTTCCGATTCTCAATTTCCCAATTTCTAGGGTTTTGTTCTCGCATCCTAGGGTTTTGAACCGATCGAATGGAGCCTCGTATTGGGAACAAATTTCGTCTTGGACGCAAGATTGGTAGCGGATCCTTCGGCGAGATCTATCTCGGTATCATGTGTTTCCTTCAATTTGTGATTTGTTTTTGTTGCTGTACGAATTATCTATAGTTTATGTTTTCTATTTAACTTTGAATTTTTGTCTTTCTTCCAAAATTCAGGTACAAATATTCAGACAAATGAAGAGGTTGCAATCAAGCTTGTGAGTATTGATATTATGTTATACTTTCTTTAATTTGGAAAAAAATTTACCTTAATTTTTCATTTATGTGATTCTAAAGCACAATTTAGTTGTTGGGTGGTGAGGGTTATTTTAGCTCATTAAGGTGTGATTTTAATGTTTGTCATCTTTTGTTGGAAAATTGTTTATACTATTACTAGTGTTGTATATTGTTCAATATTGATGAGTGTATAAAAGTGAAATAATGAAGGTGTGCTTTAAGGTTTGTGTGGTAGAGTTTCTAGAACAAAGGAAATGTTTTTTAGACGTATTAATTTGACATTAGAGTTTAGACACTTATATTCCAAGTATACATTCTTTTTGATTTTCGGTTTTATCTTAATTATTTCTCTCTCCTTGTAATATGAACACACCTAAAGTGAGTGTATTCATGTCCATGCTGGCAGAACAAATGGTTTTTGTTTGAATAGGCGTGCATTGTTCGTTCACTTGTGTTAATTAGTTAAATTCATCCTTTGTGCATTAGTTCCATAACTTTAAAGAGGCCTTTGACTTGGCTATTTATTTATGCATAATGTGATCTATCTTGATTTGTCGTGACATTGATGATAATTGACTTATTGAAGAATAGTGCTGATTGTTGAGGATTAGGGACGTGTTTAATTGATATTTCTCTCTTTCTCATTGCTTTTGGATTCAGGAAAATGTCAAAACCAAACATCCTCAATTGTTGTATGAATCAAAGTTGTATAAAGTACTTCAAGGAGGAAGTAATCTCCTATCTTACTGAATTTCTATCTTTCCTTTTTTGTTTACCATTTTAGACTTCATTTTACTCAGTTTTAATGTTTTCGGTTGTCTATCTGTATTTGGCAGCTGGTATCCCAAATGTGAGATGGTTTGGTGTTGAAGGAGAGTACAATGTTCTTGTGATGGATTTACTAGGACCTAGTCTCGAGGATTTATTCAGTTTTTGTAGTCGCAAATTGTCCCTTAAAACCGTTCTCATGCTTGCTGATCAGATGGTAGGATTTCCTTTATTTCTTAGTAAATTTCTTAGTTTTCTTTCACTTAATTCTTAATATGGGGAAATCTTGAACAATTTGCAGATAAATCGAGTTGAATATATTCATTCCAAATCATTTTTACATAGGGACATCAAGCCAGACAACTTCCTGATGGGTTTGGGGAGGCGTGCTAATCAAGTATTAGTTAAACCATTGCTTTTTCAATTCCTTTTTTTCTGCCTTTCTGTTTAATTCTTGGATTGGATTTATCCTTTTCAAATTTACTTCTTTTGTAGGTTTATGCCATTGACTTTGGTCTCGCTAAAAAATACAGAGACACCTCTACCCATCAGCATATTCCTTACAGGTATTTTGTATCATTTTTTACTTGGTTTTTCCGAATTTATCTGTAATGGCACTGTTGAAACAAATTTTTACTAAAGGAAATTAGGACTACCGTAAACTGATAATGGCAAATGCAATATATCTGAAAATGCAAAGTATTGTTGGTTGCATGACCCTGACCTGACTATTCATTGGGAATGGTTTCTAATAAAAGAGTATTAGCTTTAATGTCGGGTGGCAGCATTGGGTTGCGCCTCTGGTTTTATATTTTATACAGAATTGATTTTCTTGTCTGCATTGTTAGAAGATGCCAAAGTAATCTATTTTGCTCTAGAGCTCTGAGGTTTAGAATACTATTGACAAATCTATTTACTACCAAATGTGGATGTGTAACAGATAATTGTTGGAAGAGTTTAATGTACCCACCATTGTAATAAGTTATATGAGAATTGATAGGTCTACAAGACAATAATCAAATCTAGATATTTTTTGTTGCAATTGCGGGTGCTAGTTTCTACTTCTGTAATTCGTGTACAACAAGATGTTGTTAATACTAAAATACTTGTATAATATCAATAAGTAACTTCTCTAAAGGCTGTTACAATCACCAGAAAGAAATTTAAGGTATTCTCCATTATAAGAGAAAATGACTAGGTCATGGGTAATCTGTATGTGTATGTAGAAATATGTAGAATTGCTGGTGAGAAGGGTTGAACAGCTGGAGGGTAGTCTTATAACTAGAGATAGAGGGAGGCGAAAGAAAACTGTAGGACAAGCCATTAAGAGAGATTTAGAGGATCTTGTTTTGGACTTAATATGTGATAGGACTTTATGGCGTCAATTGATTCATGGAGTCGATCTTACCTAATTGGAAAAGGCTTAGTTGTTGTGTTGATTGTGTTATTCATCTTTATTTTATTTTACTTAATTTGTTATTTTATTATAACTTTCAATCTAGTTATGTAAATGCTACTTGGTTATTGTATTGTAGTTCTTAAGAATAAATTTATTTGTGGGGTTTCTCTGAATTTTAGTTGCTTATAATCCTTTTCAGAGAGAATAAAAATTTGACAGGAACTGCTAGATATGCTAGTATGAATACACATCTTGGAATTGGTATGTTCTCAATGCATCTCTTCATACAACTAACCTGCCTTCGCATCTATTGCTTTCTGAACTTTGGACATGTCTGATCATTATTTTTCAGAGCAAAGCCGTAGGGACGACTTAGAATCACTTGGATATGTTCTTATGTACTTTTTGAGAGGAAGGTGATTATCCTTGCTATTATGTTGTTTTATCTTCTTTATCAACTGCTTTTAATTTAATTATTTATACTTGGTATTTCTACAGTCTTCCATGGCAGGGATTGAAAGCAGGTACTAAGAAACAGAAGTATGAAAAAATCAGCGAGAAAAAAGTTTCGACTTCTATTGAGGTAAAGCTGTATTATAAATATTATTTTGGTACATACTATGTTTTGTTTATCCTAATAAAATATGGCTTGCTTTTTTGTTAGTCCTTGTGTCGTGGCTACCCCTCAGAATTTGCTTCGTACTTCCATTACTGTCGGTCGTTGCGGTTTGATGATAAACCAGATTATGCATATTTGAAAAGGCTTTTTCGTGACCTTTTCATTCGTGAAGGTTTAAGCCTCTTTGTTTTCCTATCTATATTTTACTTTGAAATTAAAGGTCTTCGATACCTAGACGGTGTGGTCATGTTTTACATTTTAATGTCGCTTATATGTTATGTCTGGTGTTCTTTTGTTGCTCCAGGGTTCCAGTTTGATTATGTCTTTGATTGGACCATTTTGAAGTATCAGCAATCTCAAATTGCCACTCCTCCTTCACGTGCCGTTGTAAGTGGGGGTGTGCTATCTGGTTGCATTAATTGTTCTGTTGTTTACGTTTGTTTGTCTTACGGAAAATGATATATTGCAGGGTTCTGGTGCTGGGCCAAGTTCTGGCATACCACCAGCTGTTGTGAGTGCTGCTGATAGACCAACGGGTAAAATTTATATATTTTATTTTTATGAACCTGGTCTATTATTTAAGTGTGGTTTCTTACTTTATTAACTCAACAATCTATTAGATATTCTATGTAAATTTTGTGTTCTTTTATGTTTTGTCATTTATCTCAGCTTTTCATTTTTATGTGGAAATTTCTGCTTAGGTGGGGAAGAGAGTAGACATGCTGGTTGGTCTTCATCAGATCCTGCTCGTAGAAGAAACTCTGGACCCATTGCAAATGATGTAAACTTATCTAGACAAAAAGCCCCGGTTCCAAGTGACTCTGCATCTAAAGATGCTATGGTCAGTATATTCATTTATAGGACTGCTTATGACTGAGTTTCTTGCAGAAAGCTGAAAAAAATTATGTTATATGTGTTTGCATTATATTCATTTATTTCTTTCATGCTACCTTTCTCATTGAAGAAAATGAACGTCATTTCCCATTTATCCAAGTCGGAAAAGAAATTATGAAGCTATGATTTTTTGCGTTGATTCTTCTAGTGATAACTAGAATGATAAAGTATTGACTGTTACATTTGTCTGTCTATGCACAATTGAAGCATACGATAAACAATTAATGCAAATATTCTTCTGAGGCCATCTTTGTTTTAGAAAAGTAACATCTCCGTTTTAGATATTATACATCTAAGCATTTTGTGCTAGGAATATACTCTGGTTCCTGTTTTCCGGCTAAAAGAAACCAAACATGTTTGTACTTTCGGGGTTAATGAGGTATTGTATGCATTTGTTAGAGGATAGTAAAGATTTTAGTCATTTATGACATTGCCTGCTTGACACAATACACAAATAATTATATTGCCGCTAGTTTTCATGTTATTTTTGACATTTTGTGTATGGTTTATGTAGTTGTCTAGTTCTAATTTCTTCCGACCAAGTGGATCTACAAGACGAGTAGGTGCTGTTTCCAACAGTCGTGATGCAGTTGTTGGCAGTGAAATTGATCCCTCTCTTCCTCTTACAAGGGATGGTAGTCCTGGATCACTCCTTAAAACCTCTGGTGCTCAAAGAAATTCACCTATCACATCATCGGAGCTCAAAGGAACATCTTCCAGCAGAAACACATCAAACATAAAGAATTTTGAGTCAACTCTCCGAGGTATTGAGAGCATGAATTTCAACGACGAGAAGGTACAGTATTAGCAGCCGACACTCTCGATCAGGTTATCTTGGTGGTAAAATTCTATAAAGTCTCTTACTTTTTATTGAGTGAATTGTTGTCTGTCGTTCATTTTATTGAGGAAAGCTACAACAAGTTGTGAATTGACCCTACAAGTATATAAAAAAGATGCTTAAGGGGTCGATTTCCTGACAAAGCTTTACCATGAAAAGGCTTCTTCTGTTAATACAGTTCATTTTACTTGTATTGGTTCCACAAATCATTCCTCTTCTATATTTCTTATTATTACTTGTGCCTCGTGCTTCTTTTAGCCCCTTTTTTAGAGGATATATATTATATTTCAATTTTTTATAAATGTATGTACTGGCTCAAAGAATGACATACATTCCTTGCAACACTGGATTATGAGGTGGGGGATTTGAGATTTTGTACTCACAGATGTGAACCGGCATCACTTCTCTTGAGTATTTCTTGAATGAATGCTTAAGTTTTGATTTTCATCCCATAAAAATAAGTGACACTAACAAATATGAACCTAAAACTCAAATTTTTGCCTTTTTTTTTTTGCCGAAGAATTTTATTATGTTTTAAAAATGTCTGCAAAAAATCCATTTTAAAATATTTGTTGACTTAGCATCAGAGATTAACTGTTGACATCAAGCTTAAAATTTGGCATGTGTACTTTTAATAGAATAGTTTTATAAAATACAAATATAATGTACTTAATTAATGAATTCTATCATATTGATGTATTGTTCTGGAATATTTTACAATTTATACATTACTAAGCATGTATTCTAATGTTTGAGTAAGAAAAGCATGTATTTTAATGGTCGAGTAAAAAAGCGTGTATTATAATGCTAGACAATTACCTGCTTGCGCTTAACTAAATTGTTACAATAAAGTATCAGTAAAATGAAATTCAAATAGCAACACAGTTTAAAATTTGTACTTTTCATGTTACAAATAAGTTTTATATGGATGTTTGCATTTCTCATCTTAAAACATTAACATTACTTTTCAATGTAAAAAAAGTTATGAAAAAAAAACATTATTTGGTTGTAATGTTTAGATTTTATGAAATTTGACAGAAATAAATAATCAACTTAAAAGGTAGATGTTAATAATGTGAATGTAGTTCATCATTTAGAAGTAGTTTATTTGGTTGCAAGTAAGTGACTTGTAAACTATACTTAGATTTGTTGGCTTCCTAAACCCTAAAATTGTAATCCAGGTAGTACTCCCTTCGTTAGAAATCTCATCACTAAATTCAACTTATATTTCTTTATTTTGTTCTTCTTCTTTTGCCTTTTTATTATCTCGAGAAGCAAGCTATTCAAACAAATTAGTATCAAGAGCATCAATTCGACCAAGCTTTTATCAATGACAAATGAACACACATCCTCTAATCAATTTCCAACAAAGAATCAGAATGATGAAGGTGCTACCAGAACACAAATAACCAAGGAGAGACAAGCAAGAATAGTGTCTCTCACAACAAGAAATTTAAGAAGAAGATTATGATAGAAGTGTAATGTCATTGTTGCTTTCCTGTGTTTAGATGGTTTTCAGGGTTAGGGTTTCACTTTTTCACCTAAACTTTTAATTTTATCTTTTTTCTATAAATTTTATATTTGTTTTCATCATCTTTATAAATTTCAGATTGAATGATTTTTCAGATCTACTGATTCAACTGCAAGAAGAAATACGAAGCAACACAAGTCTATTAACTTCTTCATCTCTGTGATTCTTCATATTCTCTCATGTTGTTGGTTTTAGT
The DNA here is from genome assembly GCF_029867415.1 of Vicia villosa. Classification (NCBI taxonomy): domain Eukaryota; kingdom Viridiplantae; phylum Streptophyta; class Magnoliopsida; order Fabales; family Fabaceae; genus Vicia; species Vicia villosa. Next base: position 217,732,146 of record NC_081181.1, read on the forward strand.
TTTTTTTTTTTTTTAATTTTAGATTTTGATTTCAATGTTGCTGGGTTTTTTTTGCTATTGAAGGTTTGATGATGTTAACACTGTTTCATATTCTCTCATCTTTAATTTATTCTTAGCTACTAGGTATATTATAATATTATAATAGTAAAAGAATATCAATCAAATGAAACAATTTTATTAACAGTTTAATAGACATGATAGAAATATATATATATATATATATATATATATATATATATATATATATATATATATATTAAGACATTATTTTTCATTTTTATATTACTCTTTTAAAAAAGTATTGACCATTTACATTTAATTTTTTTATCAAAAATAAAAGACAATTAATGATAGTTAATTGTGAACCAATTTTATTTATTTAAGTAAAATATTATGATTTTATTTTAAGATGGTTGAAAAAAGTGAACTTATGTTCTCTCTTCTCTACCACATTTAATTTAATTTAATTGATTCTTTGATGTTATAACCACATGGAGCTGTATTTTAAGCAAAGGAGAATTTGAAAACTTAAAATGAAATAAAATTAAATTACATGGGTACTATATCACTATTAAACTCTTGTATGTATCTAAGCTATCAATTAAAAATAAGTAAAATTTAAACACTTGAGTACATAGGTACCTGCTACTATATATTATGATATGCACTTGAGTACATAGGTACCTGCTATATATTATGATATGCACTTGAGTACATAGGTACCTGCTATATATTATGATATGCACTTGAGTACATAGGTACCTGCTACTATATAGTAGATATTATGATATGCTATTGGCTCTATGACTTTGACAACACCATGCCCCTCTATCTTTTTTTGGGATGACAAATAAAACACTATTGTATATTTTATTTATCATATCAAAATAACATATATAAAAATAATTTTAAAATAATTAAAAAAAGAAAATATTAAATAATGCAATCTCTCTACGAATAATGCAATCTCTCTACGAATAATTAAAAAAAGAAAATATTAAATAATGCATTCTCAAGATAATATGGATCTTTTGTTGCCATTTTTGAAGCTCATAATAAAACTTAAATTAATTTAAAGATAATAAATTGAAAAAAAACCACTTTAGAGAATTTTTAGGGAAGGGAACGATTTTACTTCCCATTTTCTCTCCTTTTTCTTATTCATTATTAATTGTTTTCTACTTTATTTTTTAAAATAAAAAATAACCAATTTTAAGAAAATTAGGGAGAGGTGATTCACGTTTCATGTTTTTTTCTTTTCCCAATTTTGAAATAATTAGGGAAGAGGTGGATAAAAAACAACCAATTTTGTTCTCTCTTATACTTTTTTTTATGAGATATCCTCTTTGATTTTTATTTTTTGTGTGTTTGGTTTGATTTTATTTTTTCTATTTTTATGTTTCCTGTGTATTCTCATATTTATTTGCATATTGTTTTGCTTAATGATTATTTTTACTTTGATTTCATACTATTTATCAAATAAATCTTTGATTTCATACTGAAAATAAACTTCATAAAATATATTTTAAGCATTTTCATTCTATTTTCTCCAAAAGGTCTATTAAAATAAATATATATGTGTTTAGTATTGTTGTTTTATTTATGAGAGAATGATTTTACCTAGGAAGAAATGGTATGTCTTTTTCATTAAAATGAAAATTAAAAATTATTTAGCTTTTTCACCTGTCTCAGTTTATCTTTTTATATCTTTCAGGAGGAAGTGGTTCTAAAGAGATGTTGGCTTGCTCTCTACTGGATTTGAGGAAACTTGCTTCTTGAAAATTCTTGATGAAAAATTGTGTTATGGACAGAAGATAGTTTGTTTTGAGTCATTAGAAATCATCAACAGTAAAAATAGATGAGATGAGACATTACAATGACATACCCCAAATCAATGCTTGTGTATATGAATAAATGAGTGACATTTAAAATCCTAATAATAAGCAAATTAAAAATAATATATATATATATATATATATATATATATATATATATATATATATATATATATATATATATATATATATATATATATATATATATATATATATATATTCATACTTTTTTAAATCTTTGATTTTATTTCAATTTTATGATTATTAAAAGATCTCTTAATGACTCACACTATTCTTACTAAAAATATTTTCCTTCCACTTTTGGTGATAAATAAGAAACATGATTCTCTTTCATATTTTTTAAAAAATAAACATGATTTTCTATAAAGAAAAAATGGCCTCTCAATTTTAAACAAAATTTACTAATTTATTATTTAATTAAAATAAAATAATATTTTATCCACTTAAACTACAATATCAGTATTATAGATTTTTATAGCTTCTTTACTGTTTGTTCAATCTTGGTATGTTTAATCTGGTTTTTTATTTGTAATGTTAGCACTATTTGTGTTTTTTTGTTTCAATCTATTTTGGTTTTATTCCAAAAAATATCTATGGCACACACAACACTTCAACATTTGGTTTAAAATATGAATATTAACGGGAACATGAGGTTACTGATCACAATATTGAATATTAACGGGAACCTGAAGTTACTGATTAAAATATTGAATATAAATGGGAACATGATATGAACATGAAGTTACTGATCAAAATATAACGGGAACATGTTATTGATCAAAATATTTTAAAATTAACAGGAATGAAGTTACTGAGCAAAATATTAATATTAACGGGAACACGAAGTTACTGATCAAAATATTGATTATTAACGGGAACGTGAAGTTACAAAAGGCTGTTTAGACACAATTTAATTTTCGTGATTTCAATTTTGTTCCTTTTTTTTAGACACAATTTAATGTTAATTGTTCTTATTTTTTTCCACAAAATATTAATTACTTTTAATATAATTTTTTTTATTAAAAAATATACATCTGAAACAAATGCGCGTCCCGTACCAGAACCCGTGCGAACGCACGGGTTTGTTACTAGTTTCAACAAAGAATCCAACACAATGACTGATGAAGTAATGCTAATGACCAATACACATTTGACAAAAGATAAGACAAATATTTGGTATCTTGACATATGTTGCAATAATCATGTGTGCGTGTTCCTCCTGTAAGGGCGACAGTGAATAACGTATGGTGGTATTTTACGATGGTTTAGGGGTCTTTCTCGCGTGAGGTGAGAGGTCGTGTTGATGGACAATATGTTTAGGGGTGTAATTATAAGAGACGTGAGAGATGATTTTTCATAAGCACTGTGCTTAGGGGTGTAATTATGTGTATCATTTAAAATTCGTCTCTTCCTCTTCTCATTTATAGAGGCCCTTTGGGCCTAGGATTTGAGTAACCCCTGATGGTGGAAATCGCCCCCTCCTTAATCGAGAGGAGTTATTGACCACCTATCTTTCAAGAGTAGTGGATGATTTTGTTTCCTTTGACTGACATATTTACACATCATTAGTATCTCTGCGCGGTTCCTCAAGATGTTGCCTGGTCGATACAACTTTTTGAAAAAGGGCGCCCTGATTTAAGACCTTTATAAATATAACACTACATAGTCTCTCAAGCACGAGGGTTTTGTTAAGGACGAAGTGTTTTTAAGCCTCTTATTTGAAGTACATCCCTCGTCTTAAGAGAGATTCCCTGGGTTGGCGATGCCTTTTTACTACAAGAGGGAGAGTCCCTCATCTTGGGGAGAGTCTCTTAGTAAAGGCGAATATATTTAAAGGTGAGTCCCTCAGCCAAAGGCGACTTTATTTAAAGGCGAGTCCCTCAGCCGAAGGGGACTATTCTTTTAGCGAATGCACAAGAGGGATTCACCTTATTTTAGGTTAGAACCTAAAGACATCAAAACATCAACCACTACTGAAAGCTTGAGTGTTTTGGTGGGAAAAAGAGCATGGAGGACATTAATGCACCTCATGATGGTGTTTCTTTGGAGAACCAATGTTATCTATTTTACATGTGTCTTCTAGGTGTAGGAGCTTTCCCACTTACCATGGAAATTACACCATTGGATGATTGCATAGCCTGTACCATTAGATTTTTCTTATAACATTTCAGAAATCCTTTTTCTTCTTTCTTTTTCTAGAAATGCACCCGGTAAAAACTTCTCCTTCTTCGCTCTTCTACTCATAATGATCATGGGAAATTAAAACAAGCTTATTCATGTTCGAGATATTGTACCCATGTACTATATTATAAACATGATCAATAAGTTTTGTCATGACATTAGATTTTCTAGTTAGAGAGAGAGAGAGAGAGAGAGAGAGAGAGAGAGAGATAATCATGGAAACCTATTCCAAGAAGGAGATGGCGAAGATGGATACTTCCGGTGAACCATTCGCTCCCAATATTTACGTCCACCCCCATCATTTATGAGCTAAGGGTTTTGATTCCGTTCACATATTTCGAAATGGAGTATTTGATGGTGATTAACGCTGCCCCTTCTTAGATTACCCCGAATTCCCAGGGCTTACTCAGAGCCTTTCAAATAATTTATTGTAGCCCAGGTGTGTCCCCCGATGTTTGGGAATTCCTTTATTTTTACCAAGCGGAGATTCTAGAAAGTAACAATTGGGTGAAGTTGCATCCTTTACCAAGGGGATGTATGCTGAAACCTTTTGTAAATCCTAACAAAGACTGGAAAGACAAGTTCGTGCGGATGAGAGGACAAGGAAAGGCCTCTCTGGTCACTGCGAGTGCGAGGGGTGACCCTCTCTTTCCCCTGTCTTAGACTCCGCACCTGCGACTTACCCAAAGGGTGGATCCTAGTGGTCTTTCACCCCTTGATCGTGAAGTAATCTATATACTAAGGTGTTTCTCTCCCCTGGAATCTAGTGTCATCATCACTTGGGATCACGAGGATGGCGATGGAGTGAGGTTGTACTTAGGTATGAAAATAGCGCCTTTTCTGACTTGAGCATGGGTTAATTTTTTATAAGCCCTAATATCGTTCTTTTTTTTTTGCATGGGACACGATGAAGATTCCGCTTAATGAGAAAAAGGAGCGCTTGGAGAGAATGTAGATGTCTCAACAGCGGGCGCAATAACTGTTGCCCCCTCCTCAGGATAGAGAGGCGAGACCATGTGAAACTTCAAGAGCTGTCGAGGCTTGCCCCTCTCAGGCATCAAGGAGGGAGGAGAACCTCTCTGGGTCATTTGTGGGCCACGAAGCGGAAAAAGGGAGGAAAAGGCAAGAAATGAACCCGCCCTTCTTGAGCCTTCCTTGTGTACAATACCATTAATGCCATGGAGTTTTCTGACTGCCATTTCTCTTTCCATGTGATTTTCCTGGGTGATTATCAGTCACTTTTTGGTATGTACTCCACCAGGCTATCTGATATGTTAGAGGTCAAACTTTTAAGGTGTCTGTTGGTGGAGAAAGCGTAGAGAGAAAAGCATACACGCGTCATTCGGAAGCTATAGTCCCAGGTGGACTATGTAAGAAGGAACCTTTGTGAGATCGGGATAACATTGAGGCTGTTGAGGGAAAGCCGAGACGCTACTGAGACGTTTACCCGAGAGATGCATAATGAAGGTGTCGCCCAGTTTGAAGAGGTGGAGAGTTTAAGGGCAATCGCTTAAGAGAGCGCAAAACACTTTGGGCAATCTGAAAGAGAAAGTATCGCTCCTCAAGGATAAAGTTATGGTGACCTCTGCCCATCACTTCGAGAGGGAAAAAAGACATGCACCCTTTTATATCTCGCTCTGGATTTGAGTTGACGGACCCCTTCCTGGATATTTAAGACAATCAGTTAATGGACAACAAATAGCTACTTATACCCCGTCTTCCTTTTTTGCAGTTGCTTGCCCCTTTCGAGTTTTTTGTTTTACTTATATGCCCACTCGGGGGCATTTGTAATTGTTTGAGAACATCGGTGTCCCTCATGGGTGACTTTTATATTAACTGACTTTATCATTACCTACTTGTTTTTTACCTCTTCCTTAGAGAATTTGTTGTCATGATCACCTCTATGGGTTGCAAGGATATCACTCAAGGATCCAACGAATATGATCGCCTCGATGGGTGGCAAGAATCCCACTTAAAGATCCAACCATTGTTCATCTCCTTAGGCCTCAAGGATCCCGCTTAAGGATCCAACAACTAATCGCCTCCATGGGCGGCAAGGAGCCCACTTAAAGACCCATTGATTGATTGCCTCATTGGACAATAAGGGTCCCACTTAAGGATCCAACAATTGATCGCCTCCATGGGCAATCTTCTCTCCAACTTTTAAGTTTCCTGCAAAGAAATGGATAACCAAACATACATAATTTAACATAAAAAGTGAGGTGCCTCATTTAAAATCCATGCCTCATGTAAAAGCGCAAAGGGGAAATATTGCATCTCACGAAGTAACTAGTTATTTACAGTCAGCAGAGATGCAGTACTTGCCTGTAAAAATAAAATATTTAAACAATATTAACGGGAAAAATTGTAGCTATGCTAACATCTCCAAAGGGTATCTCTCTTGAATCTTTAGCCTTCAGTCTCCTCAGAGGTTGGGGAGGAGGTCTTCTCGCCTTTGTGGAATTCTTCTGAGGGCTTTATTCTTGAGATTATCTTTCTGGCCTTCTCACCTTGAGTGTTTTATCCTCTTCAACCTAAGGCTTTCCGCATAACACTTCTTGGCGATTTCTTGATCTCTTTGGATTACTCCTAATTGCCCATTGGGGAGCGGGTACTTGCATAAATACAGAGTAGACAAGGCGACGCCTAATCGGTTAAAGCCTGACCACCATATAATAATTATATGAAAAAGGGCATCAATAACCGAATACCTAACTTTTATCTCATTAGTCTGATCTTCTTCTCCAAAGGTGATATATCCCTTTACTTGTACCAATTATCCAAAGAATCCAACCAACAATCCTACGAAGAGCTTTTGATCTTCTAGGTCGAGGCGAAGTATTTCAAATGCCCCCAAATACAATATGTATGCAGAACTCCCCTAGTTAACAAGGACTCTTTTAATTTTGCAGTTTTTGCATTTGAAGGTAATGACCATGGGATCTTCATTATGAGGGTGAATTTCAGTTGCATCTTTCTCCGAGAAGGATATCTTAGCCTTCGGTTCTTGGAGCTCTTCTTCAATCTTGACCTCAGAGAGGTTTTCTACACTCATGATTTGGCGAGCGTACCTTTTTCTAGCGGAGTTGGTTTCCACGCCTCCGACGAACCCTCCTTCTATAATGTTGAGTGTGTGGCGGGTAACTTTGCTATCCTCGCCCTGAGACGCCTCTTTGGCTTTGTTGGGCCCGAGGCTCCCAGCGTCATCTCGTCCACGTGAGCTAGATTTGTCTGACGAACAGGAGGAGTTGCCCTTCACATATTTCTTGAGGTGTCCCTCGTGTATTCATGTATTAAGTATTCAATTTCCTTCTTGAGTTGGTAGCAGTCCTCAGTGTGATGTCCCTTTACCTTGTTGAATTTGCACCATCTTCCTGGTTCAGAATCCATCATATCCGCCTTAGAGGCAAGCGACGTAGAGATGTTGTGCAAGTGGAGTACCTCGCGCCAGATTTGCTCACGACAAGTGTTCAAAGTTGTGAAATTCTCTGCCGCCTTACCTACTCTTTTAAACACCGTCTTGTCCTTTGTGGGCGATGTATAGTTGCTTTTTCTCTGGTGGCGTGAACTCTCGACGTTGGGAACATTCTCCTTGACGTCGCGTGCCTTTGCTTTCTTCTCCCTTTATGTAACACTCAACTCTGGTGACTACTTCCGCCATGAAAATGTTGGCTTTTGGGCAAGTGACTCATTGAAGTGTCACGCCATAAGTCGATTTTGGAATGCCCCCATAAACATTTCTTGGTTTGATGGAACGAACCTGATGGTGGCTTCGTTAAAGCGCGCGAGGTAGTCTCTGAACGTCTCTGATGGACCCTAGGGTATATTAAACAGGGTGGCAGTGGACATCTTTCTGTGGCGGATGGAGGTGAACTGGTGTATCGGTTTCTTTTCCAGTTCTTGGTAGGTGTTGATGGAAGCGCAGGGTAAACCTATATACCATCTAAGGGCGGGATTCCTGAAAGTGCCAGATAGTAACTTGCATTTCAGGGAGTCGGATGCTCCTATGTTGGCCATCTGTGTATTGATGGAGACAACATGTTTGTAGGGATCGACGCGTCCATCAAACTTGGCCAACGAGGGAGGTTTGAATCCTTCTTGGACAGACGCCCCCATATATCTCTTTTAAGAGTGGTTAGGGTCCAACAATTCCATCTCCTCTTGGAATCCTGTTGGCACAGTTTGATGCTATGGACACCGTCCTCTAACGTCTGATTATGATGGTGTAATTCGTCCATGGCGGCACGCATCTCTTTTAGGGCATCGACATCACTGCTACCGCTGATACCTTCTAGTGTAGGTGATGGAACTCTTCTATTAACCATATATGAAGGTGGATAAGTATAGAAGTGAAGGGTAACAGCGGGAAGGGTGATGGTGATAAAGAGGGTGTGGCCCATGTTAGTTTTATCGGGCCCCCACGGTTGGCGCCACTGTACTGGTCAAAAAGTATATGTGTGTGTTCCTCCTGCAAGGGCAAGAGACTCAGCGGCCTTAGTAGGTTTATAAAAATAGTATGTGGGTATGGCTTGCCCATGGCAGTGAGAAATCATGTATGATGGTGTTTCATAATGGTTTAGGGGTCATGCTCACGTGAGGTGTGAAGCCCCACTGATGAATAATGTGCTTAGGTATAAGCTTCTAAGAGGTGTGATCATATGAGAGATTATCTTTCATAAGCGTTATGCTTAGGGGTGTAATTATATGTATTGCAGTTGCTTAAGATATGTCTCTTCCTTCCCTCGGGGAAGGAGTATTTATAGAGGCTCTTTGGGTCTATGGATTGGGTAACCTCGGTGGTGGCAAATGCTCCCTCCTTAATCGGAAGGAGTTATTGACCACATATCTTCTATGAGTAGGGGGGATTTCTCTCTCATGTGACTGACATATTTACACGTTATTAGTATCTATGGGCGGTTCCTTAAGATGTTGCATGGTCGATACAACATTTTGGACGATGGCGCCTTGATTTAGGACCTTTAGAAATATAACACTAGAATTGCAAAGTCATATATGAGGGCATAAAAAACATTCTTGTGAAGAGGAAGGATGTGCAATAAACAATATTCAATTATGTGTTATATGTTCCTTCTATGGCGAATAACTTGATTAACTTGGGTCCGTTTTTTTATAAGAACTACACCATGAAGTTAGAGAACAAGGAACATAAAATGTTTGATGCAAATTTTAAAATAATTTTGAAAGCACCTCTGCAAAACAATTGGACTTCAAAATTATGATCAACATGAATGATCATCAATGTCTTGCATAAGCAATTATTGATGATCATAACCGGATATGCATCAAAGATATGGCCATCTGAATTTTAGGAGCACGAGTGTGATGCATATGAAGAAAATAATGTATGGTCTTCCTCAAATTAAAATGCCAAAACAACTCTGTGAAGAATGTTATGTAGCCAAGAAGGCACTGTAGTTACTCAATCATGGAGAAGAAAATCAAAGATTATTCACTTGGATATTTATGGGCCATTTAAATTAAATTAGGAAATTTCTTCGTAGACCCCTATGGGGAGAATCTCCAGCAAAAACACAAAAATATTCCTGTTTCGGAGATGCATCTCTGAAGTGGTTTTTTTTTCTTCAAAATTTTCCCAGAGTTCGGAGATGCATCTCCGAAAAAATTCGGATTTTGGTTATGCATATCCGAATTAATCAAAATCCCCCAAAAATAAAATTTTTAGGATATTGATTAATTCAGATATCATAAAATTGATATAATTTATAAGTTATGAATAGTAATAGATAATTATACGATTGATATTTCTTTTCTAATTCTAAAAAAAAAAACTCAAAAAAATTTAATCATTTTTTGATAAATTTCATAGTAATAATTACTAAAATTATAACTAATACAGTATAATTATAATTATATAAAAAATACATATATTAATAATTATTCAACAAAATTTAAAATAAAAGAGATCAAGTAAGAATAAAATTATTTACTACTTTATTCTTATTTTAAACCTCCAAAATAAATAGAGTTTATTTTATGGAAAGCTTCAATCTCTTTAAATATCGTATTAATAAAAGTGTTTATTTTTATTTTTTGGGTTATTTTGCGAGGATTTAAAATCTCCGACAATTTTTGATTGATGGATCATTTTGAAATAATTATATTAGAAAATTGATATACACTGACAATATAAAATAATTTTATATTGTCAACCAATCACGACCATGTTAAGTGTCAAGTCACATTGTTATTTTTAAAAAAGTTATATGACATGGCTGATTGATGAATCTCAATTGGATGACAATGTAAAATTATTCGTTAGTGCTCTACCTTTAACCTTATAATTATATTAGAAAATTGATATATTTTTTATTTAAAAAGTTTATAATTATTTTTATTGAAATTTTGTTACACTATTATTTATTATAATGATTATAATTAAATATTATTAATACACCAAAAAATTTAAAAAATAAATAAGCAATATAACATAAATTTAATAAAAAAATATCTATAATTTAATATCAAATAATATTATCAAAAAGTGGTAATTCAAGTTGGTGTAATCCATTACACGGATTATACTCTATGTGTAATCGATTACAACCCCACTCTCTCCATTGTTTATTGGTTCATAATTTTCATCTTCTGATTAGATTTTCTCCAACATTTGGCATCAATAGATTGTTTCTTTAATCGAGCACTTAGTGTGCAACAATGTTTTACATCTCCAATGAACATATCCCTGCAAATCTTCCAATTATCGATGCTAAGAATTATGACAAGTGGTGCAAACATATGAAGGTGTTGTTTGACTATCAAGAATGATGTTAATCCACTTGTAGAAGGTGCAACGATTACACAAAGAACTACACACAAAGAAGAGAAAAATGAAATTTTTAAAGCTTTGCATCTCATTCATCAATGTGGTGATGCTGATAACTTTGAAAAGGTTGATTGCACATCCTCAAAGCAAACTTGGGAAATCTTGGAGAAAAATTATGTAGGAGTTGATAAGGAAAATGTGTGAGGTTACAAACTCATAAAAGACAGTTGGAATTTAAATGGAGGAGAAGGAAACCATTAATGAATTTACTACAAGAATCACAGGATTGATGAATCAATTGAAAACTTGTGGAGAAACAATCACAGAGCAGTATGTGGTTGATAAGATCTTGAGATCTTTAACATTAATATTAAATAATGTAGTGGTCACGATTGAAGAGTCCAATGATCTTTCAACCATGAGAAAAAGTTACAAAGTTCTCTCGAGGCTCATGAGCAAAGAGTGAAAGAGAGGAATGTTGACAAAGCAATGGTTGAAGTTGCTTTACAGGCCTGTTTCATTGGAAAAGACAAGAAGGTGAATGGAAAGTGGTTCGATAATAGAGGTAGAGGAAAATATCACAACAATGGTGGAAGGGACTCCCAAAATTTCAACTATTTAACATTTTAAAAGGGTGAAAGCAGTTGCAACAAATGTGATCATTATTTTATTAAAGATGTGTATTGTATATTATGGGAATCATGGGTGATCTTTTAAGCATTAGTCAATTGCTTGAAAGGAATTATAAGATTCAAATGGAATCTAAAGTACTTAAAGTTATGGATGTAAATGGGAGTTTGATCCTAAAGGCCCCTATGACTCAAAATAGAACTTTCAAAGTTGAATTGAAAGTGATAGAGCACAAAAGTCTTGCAACGACTGCTAGTAGGGAAGAATGAATATGACACTATAGGCTCGGGTCATTCATCTCAATACTATGCAGAAAAAACTAACATGGTTGTGAGGCTGCCATTGATCAATATGTCAACTGAAAGTATGTGAAGAGTTTCTGTAGGCCAAGCAAAACCGAGGCAGGTTTAGAAAAGACGTAGGATGTAGAACAAAAAGTCATCTTGAGGTGGTGTATTCAAACATTTGTGGACCGCTGCAAGTTTACTCAATTAGAAGTAATATGTACTTTATTACTTTCATTAATGATTTTAATAGAAAATTGTAGACTTACTTGATCAAAAGAAAAGATGAGGAGTTGGAAGTATTCAAGAAGTTCAAATCCATGGTACAAAGACAAAATGATCACAAAATCAAAACTCTAGAAACACATGATGGAGATGAATATGTTTCAAATGATTTTGGGAAATTTTATGATCAAGAGGGGGTTATACATGAGGTAGTGCCACCCTATACACCTCAACAAAATGGAGTCGCTGAGAGAAAGGATCAATGGGGAGAAGCAGTGTCTACAACTGCATATTTGTTGAATATATGTCTAACAAAGAAGCTCAAAAAATTACACCTGAAGAATCATGGTCCAGATTTAAGCCAAATATGAGTCAGTTGAAGATATTTGGTTCATTTGTCTAAAGACATGTTCTTGATCAGCTTAGAAATAAGCTAGATGACAAAGGATATCACATGATACTTGTTGGATATCACTCAATGGGTGACTACAAACTTTATGATGTAGTCAGCCAAAGAATCATAGTCAATAGGGACTTGATTTTTTATGAATTAAGAGATTGGCAACATGCTGTAACTAATGAATCTAAAGGTTACAATAATGCTAGAACTGTTTTTTGCAGGGTTTAGGAATGCAAAAAATGCAGCTGGTGAAGTTCAAGTTGACAAAAATTTAAGAAGATCAACGAAACATAGAGGCATGCCTACAAGACTACAAGATTGTGAGTTATTCCTGGATAATGAAGTGAACGATAATAGTGATATTGTCCATTTTACGTTCATGGTTGAATCTGAACTGGTAAAAACGGGGGAGGCCTTGAGTGATCCAAAGTGGATATGTGCAATGAGGGAGGAGCCTGAGTCAATTTAGAAAAATAAGACACGAGAACTAGTTGATCTACCTCAAAGAAAGAAGCCAACTGGTGTAAGATGGATGTACAAAGTTAAGTAAAATCCCAAAGGTGAAAAATCAAGCATAACGCTTGATTAGTTACAAAGAAATTTTTGAAAAGGGAAGACATAGACTTTGAAGAAGTATTTGTGTCAATGGCTATAATTGAAACCATTAGACTGTTGTTGGTACTGCAAATAACAACAATTTATCCATCTACCAAATAGATGTCAAATTTGCATTTTGAATGGTCATTTGGAAGAGGAGGTGTATGTGGAACAACCACCTGGTTTTGTTGTAAAAAATCAAGGATCCAGGTTCTATAGATTCAGGAAGGCGTTGTTTGAGCCAAAGCAGACACCAAGAGCTTGGAACAAAAGAATTGATGGGTTTCTAAAGGAGATAAGATTTGATAAATGTGTATCCGAGCATGGTGTGTATGTGAAGAAGGATACAAGCAAATGAGTGATCATCATATGTCCTTACATTGATGATTTACTAATTACGAGCAACAATAAAGGTTACATAAAATTGGTAAGTACGAATCATTCTTTCGGTGTCTTACTTTATTATTGAATTAAATTCATTAGTCCATTTTTTTGCACAAAAAGTAAGTTTTTGCATAGTCTTCAATACCCAAAGAAACAATAGATAACAATACTTTTCATTTGGTCTCTGTGGATACAATAATTTTTATACTACATTGATATAGCCATATGCTTGTGGTCTATCATGCTTTTGGCACTATTGTCGGGGACTGAATTTTTCAATATTGTAATTCTGTTGTTTCTCAATATAGACTAAGGTAATCTTATGTTTTTATTAAATTTTCCCACCTTCAGTTGTATGCAAAGAACCCAAAGCATTGAGAATCTCACCCAGACAATTGACAAAATAAAGAATTACCAATGGTTAAGACGTCGATTACAACAATTCAAAGAGAGATGGCGGAGAACGATCAACGTCTGCTTAAAGATTTTGATGTGCCCTCAAAGGAAGAACCTCATTTAAGTATTGTTTGCCCAGCCATACTAGCGACTAATTTCGAGTTAAAACCCTCTCTGGTGCAGATAGTGCAGCAGAACCAGTTCTCTTGAAACCCATTTCATTTTATTTTTTGTTAATTGTTTTAGCTATTTAATTAATTCGTTTAAATTGATTAATATCTTCTATGACTAACATGAATGAATAAAAACTCCATTTTATCTTCTATAAAAAATCAAACTTAATTGTTTTAGTTTAATTTTTTAATTATTGATTAATGAATGATATAAAAATAAAATGTTATTTCATTCCCAATAAAAATTCATGTGTTTTCACATTTGAACCAAAATCTTTTTCCCAATAAAAAACAGATGAAAAATATCTATTAAATGTATATCCTGTAAGTTTAAGAGTGCGTCTAAGAGGGGGGGGGGGTGAATTAGGACTTTGAAAAATTATCTGGTTTTAGAATACTTGTTTTAATTTTTCTGGTTTGGTGCAAGAGTTTATAGATATGTTTCTTTCTTTTTTTTGGTTTTTGATTTGTGATGAAAGCGGTAAATGTGGAAAAGTAAAGAACACAATGATGTATACTGGTTCCCCTCACAATTAGAGAGTACTCCAGTCCCCTTTCAACATGAAAGAGATTTTACTATAGTTTGTGACTTGTACATGACCTACACAAACACCAAGAACAATCCTCTTGGATTTTCACTAAGTACACTAAGAGAACAATCCTCCCTTAATGACTCACTTGTTTCCAACAATTCTGGACAACACGATTTCAACCACCAAGAACAATCCTCTTGGATTTACTAACTTGATTATGAGAATAATCCTCTCACTAATAAAAAACCCTTGCTTCCAACAATCCTGGATATCAATTCAATAATAACCAAAATCTGAAAATATATTTGAGTAATAAAATTGATGAATATGTATCAATCACTAAGATTGATCTTCCGTTTCAAACAAACAATTTATACAAATATATTATTAGTATTCAAGTGTTTATAATGAGAGAGAATTTTTTATGAAATAATATGAAGAAAACATGTAAAAAAAATTCTCAATAAAAGTTGAAGTATCAAAACACTTGATTTGGAAAATGAATGGATATAGTGATGTTAATTGCAATGGAAGAGGTGATTTGTAATTTGAAATTTAATGTATTTATAAGAGCATAACACCTTTATGAATCATGGTGAATTCATGAAAAAATATCATGAACAAATGTCATGTTAAAATAAAAAAGATTCATGAAAAGGTGTTAAAGAATTGCTGTTTATTTTCAAATTCGTATAGAACTTTTTAAGTTGGTTCAAACGGATACTTGACTTAACAAGTTCGCAGCAATTTTGAATTTCAAATAATTATTTAAATTTTAAACTGCATCAGGTTTTGTTAAGTCAGTTAACCAGACATGACTTAAAAAGTGTTGACAATTTTTTTTTAAAAATTATTTTATTTTATTTTACTATGCATTTGAATCAAAGATTTTTATGCACGGTAATTTGTCTAATTATTTGAACCAACATAACGCAACATCTATTGATTTATCCAAGTAAATAGATTATATTTGAAAGTGATTTAACATGGTTCAAACATGAAAAATAATATATTTGGAAGTGATTTAAAATGGTTCAAACATGAAAAATAAATTTTACAATACATGATAAAAAATAAGCATTTTATGCATTTGAATCAAATATTTTTATGCATGATAATTTGAGAACTTTAATATGAATAATTTATGCATGAAAGTGAATTATGGAAAATATTGAGCACTAATTTATCAATATGAATTGCATGCTTATACCTTAATAAATCAAGATCAATGCTAGTCTTCAAAATATAATTCTTGCATTCTTTGATGCTAGCTTTTACACATGATGAATCTTGAGTACTTGATTTGATTAAATGCACTTGAGGCTTTTTCCATACTTTTGCCATGATCATTTAATTATTACTTTGTTTTCATCAAAACAAAATAGATGGAGAGTCTTGACTTCACATATCCATGTGATCCCCAACTGTTTGGATACAAGTTGTATAGTTTGTCTATCAAATGCTTGTCATCTTCTCAAAACACAATAGTTAACTAAATTTAATCCATTCTTTCGCGGAGGAAAAATGAATAATCTGGCGTAGGTCTTTTTTCCACCGAGTATTTGGATACAACCCGTATAACTTGCCTTTTGAATGCTTGTCATTCATTAAGGAATCATGACTTATTTCATATCACATATTTCACAATTAAATCGGGTGAAAAAGGATTAATTGGGCATATGCCTTTTTCTTCCCCCCGAGTATTTTGATACAAGTTGTTTAACTTACCTTTCAAATACTCGTCATCCACTTAAAAATAATTTCAACCAATCAAACCTCACTTTTTCGCCCAAGCACGACCAAAATCTTTTTCATAAACGGATGATGTTTTATCCATTCCAATGTGAAGCACGAACTAACACTTTATTTTGCTCATGAGTGAGTAGTAAGCAACGTTGTTCGCTTGAATGCGATTAAAACATAATCTATGAGAATCTGGATCATGTTTTATGTATTCCGACGTGATGGATACATAACGTTCCCTACTCCCGCATTTGAGAGCAAGCAATATTTTTCCGCTCGAATACGACTTAAAAATATTTCGCTAAAATCGACCAATAAACAAACATTTTCTACCCAAAACTATGTAGCTTTGAGTTTCCCATTGCACTTGGGGATACGTAGGAGAAAGATTCAACGTCTCGTCAAACACCCTAATAAAAAGCCCTAAAATTTTCCCTATTGTAAATACAACATAATAGCTAAAAGAAACTGAATACCTTAAGTTAACACTCTTATTCGTAAAATTAACTAAACGGTTGTCATTGGGTACAACATATGTGTAGGGTACTAATATCTTCCCCGCGCATAACTGACTCCTGGGCATGAATTTGGTTGCGATGACCATATTTATGTTTTATTACGGTTTTATCGGTGTTTCCCCTTTCAAAAATAAACTTCGGTGGCAACTCTTGTTGACTTTCGATCGTTCTTACGCTCGGGTATTTTTTGCGCCACTACAATCATCAAGTGAAAATATGGAAGATCAGTCGACCTCGGTAAATAGGCAAAACTCACTTTCATGGTAAAAAAAATTGCAAAAGATCTCAGAGGTATCGTACTTTTAACTTTATCTGATTTGGTATGCTGAATATTTGTCTCTTAAAAGTTACTCCCTCCGTTTTTTATTATAAGTCGTTTTGGAAAAAAGTTTTGTATTTAAATATAAGTCGCTTTACAATTCCAATGAATAATTAATGTTATTTTTCCTATTATATCCTTAAATATTTATTATTCTCTCTCCTTTCAATTATATAAATTTATCTTCCACATGATATTAATGAAGGATAATTTTGTAAAAACCTTCGCAATTTCTCATTTTCATACAACAATTATTATTTTTCTTAATCTGTGTGAAAAGTCTAAAACGACTTATAATAAAAAACGGAGGGAGTACTTGAGGAAAAACAACAAGCTACGTTTGAGATTATGATCAATCATCATTTCTGCTATATTTATCATTGTTTTAAGAGTAAGAGTTTGTGATTTATATGCATTTTCATATAGTTTGAGTGGCTTAGATGTCATTTTCATGTACTCAGTAATTACATCTGTTTTAAGTATTCCTGGTGTCACTTGGTTTCTTTTTAGAGGGTTTTCATGTGTTTGACAGGTTTGGAGAAAAGAGAAAAGTGACTAGATCAAAATCCAAGTCACTGTGCAAGTTTGGAAGCCAAAGGAGCAAAGAACTTAAGTTCATGCTCATATGCGTATCCATACGCGTGTGAGGTAGCACAACAACCCAATATGCAGCCATACACATATCAGGCCAAGATGGTGCTTCATATGCTAATATGCATATTCATACGTGTATCAATGAGGCAAGGCAACATCATACACTTCCCTATGCGTATCAGCGAGGACGAAGGCCAAGACCCATCAGCCCATATGCGTATGAGATGATGCAATAGGAGTTGGACGCGTATTCATACACACATGAAGAATCGAAGGTGGATTTTTATTGATCCATTTGCGTACCTATACATGTATGCACTATGTGGATGCCCATAATTTAAAAAAAAACAGCTTGATTATTTAACGTCAGGAAATGATTTTTTGAGGTTTCATCTTAATTTTTGACGATAAGTTATGAATTAGGAGCTGAAGAACACAATAGAAGCAAGATGGAGCATCAACTTCAAGGGATTTCTCCATTGAAGAAGCTTTATGTTTAATCTTTGTGTAATGTTTAACATTTTTATGATGTTAATTTTTTTTTATTATGAGTAGTTAGACCCTCCAATGCTAGGGATATGTCACTGTTCTTGAATTGGTTTAATTTTTCAGAATCGATCATTACAATGAATTATATTTTATTTTCTAAATGATTCATTTCTTTCTGATTTTAATGCTTTCTCTTTCTCAAATTGAGAATTTATTTACGTATATCTGTTAGGAAGGTCTTTCAACAGTGACGCTTGGCTGTAGTATTTTATATTAGAAATCACCTAGGACTAGGGATATTGTATTAAAACCGACATGTTATTGATAATCAAAAGCTTAATTTCATATATAATTTACTATGGATATAGGAATTAATTATAATGTTTAAAAGTTTATTCACTAAGGAGTTAGGAATGAATACCTTTGAGAGCTGATAATTTGTAGTGATAAAATAAGTTGTTACAAGGTCAATTTAGGATTGTTAACAAATTTAGTTTCAAATCCCTCATTCTTATCATGCTTTACTTGTATTATTTTCTAATGTATTAAATTTTCTCTTATTTACTCATTTGAAATAAAAACCCATTCAAAATCCCCAATTGCTTTTGTTTAACTGAATCGAAACTCGAGCACTATAATATCACACAGTCCTTAAGACCAATACTTTGGGATTTTTTTATATTATTAGATTGGCAAATTAGTACACTGTCTAATTTATCGATCAATAACCACTTACAAAATTTATTCTTTACAAGCAAAGCTTCACTCACAAACACTAAGGTAATATCAAGTGAAAGAAAGTTTTTGAATGGAGAGAGAATGAATAAATTCCAAAGAAAATGTAAAACATTGGAAAATGGTGTTAAATGAAATGGAGGCCAGCCTCATTTATATACTAGTTGGAAAATCCCAAAACAAAAATAATCCATAGGCCGAATTAATGATAATCGATTGGCATAACGGTCAAATCGATTGACCAACATATTTTAATCATTTAACAAACCCAGAAAGGATATATTCGATACAGATTCGTTGCAAATTTTTAATGTGTTGTCATTAGTTCTTTTGTAACCGATTAGCCATTCTTCAATCAAATGACTTAATGCTCCAATTGATTGGCTGGCTCAGAAAAGTTTCCCTGATCGATTGGCCTAATGCTCTAATCAATTGGTTGGCTCATAAAATTTTCCCTAAATGATTGACACAACTTACCAATCAATTGATTTGTTCACAACTAGTTTTGAAAAGGCTTAGACAACTTTTTAATCACTTATCTTGGCTTAAAAACATTTGAGCAAATGTTTTTAGGTGTGTGTGAGTTGCCTTAGTACCTCTAAGATACTCATTTACTTTTACAATACTCGGGGCACTCTAATAGACAAACATGACCTGACGAGCTTTCACAAAGTTTCTAGACTTCCTTGCTAGATTTCTTCTTATCATGTAAGCAATTTGATCTTGAGTCTCCTTTTGATAAAGCCTGAGATATTATGATTTGATCCTTGCAATTCAGATAGAAATTTATTGTCACTCATTTTTTTTGTCGTGGTCGTCATAAAAACTTCCAATGGATCTTCTGGGGATTTTCACTTTCATACCTGCAAGCACATAGATCCACAAACTCTATTTTTTCTCATCTATGAGAAATCCTTTGCCAACAATCCTCTTGCTCCAATCGGTTACACTCATTTGCAAGAATTCCCTCTTACAGAAGATTTGACAGGTAATGTGTATGCTCCAGTTACTCTAGATGAACCTCCTTGTAACGCCCCGATTTTATCTAAAATATTTTCATTATTTGTTTATGTGATGTCTTGCATTTCCATGCGAAGATAGGTGTTTTGATGCGAAGTGAGGTCCTTAGAATGGGGTAGTTGCTTTAGAAATATAGAAATTAAGGCGTGGGAGGTGCATGAGCAATAGTGTAGAGATGGACGGTGTTGTGAGTAACTAACTAGTAATATTAGTTAATAATTATTTTATTTAAATAATACAAGGTTAATATCATTAGTATTTTATTATTGTTATTATTTTCTTTTGGTTGTATTAGATAATAATAATAATAATAATAATAATAATAATAATAATAATAATAGAATATAGAGTGATTAGTTAGTTGGACCATAAAGATGTGTTAGCATGAGTATTAGTGGGGGTATGTGAGTTAAGCCCATTAGTGTAGAGGAATTAGTGAAGGGTTAACTTAAAAGAGAGAATTGGAAAATATAGAGAAGTTTGAGAACTTTTGAAGAGAACGTGTAAATAGAGAGAAGAGGAGGCTAGGACTCAAGAGAGGAAGAACTCTCATTTCGAAGGTTAAAGTTTTGTAAGAACACTAAGGTAAGGGTGAGGTTCTAACCTTATAAGGGGTTGTATAATGGTGGGGAATGGTGGAAATTAGGGTTCTATGAATTGTATGCGATGGTTATTTTTAGGGTTAATAGCCATTTATCCCCTTGCCATATAGGCGAATTTTGATTTACCCCCCTTTAAAAAAAAGTTTTGGATTACCCCCTTATAATTTTTGGGCACCCCCTAAGCGTGTAAAAATCAGGGGGGTAAATAATTTTTTTTTTACAGGAGGGTAATTTTTCCTCTTAGGGGGCAAAACACTTAGAATTTTAAAATTATAGGGGGATGATCCAAAACTTTTTTTAAAGGGGGGTAAATCAAAATTCGCGTATATGGCAGGGGGGTAAATGACTATTAACCCTTATTTTTATTCTTTGTTTTATGAATCTCTTGAGTTTCCTTGATTGTGATGATGTTGTTTTATGAATCTTTTGAGGTCCCTTAATTGTGATGATGTTGATACTAATTGGGTGGAATCATTGGTACTAAAAAAGATGGATTCTGATTCTGAAATTGGGTTTTTGGATGTGTTTATGATACTATGAATATTGTGAGATTTTCTGCCAAATTTGATGAAATTGCTCATAATGTTGATGTAGATTGTGTTGAGATGATGGGTATAATGTATGTGTATTTTATAGAGTCAATTGTCACTGTTTTGGCTTGGAAAAATTGGAATTTATGGTTGAAAGGGGCGATTCCCGTAGCATTAGAAATAGCAGAATGTTTTACTGTCACAGTAAGGAAATCGATTTCCTGAACGAAAATTTTGAAAAATGACCATTTGCACTGCGGAAACCGATTTCCAGTATTGGGGAAACCGATTTCCTAAAGCTGACAGCATTTTTGTAAAACTTCGACAATTCATAACTTTGAGTGGTAACGTGCCGATAATCCGAAGTAGCTTGAAGTGGCGTTTAGCTGAAAATTTGTGAATGATTCTTACTATTACTCTCCGCTGCGATTAAAAGAAAATAATTTCATACATGATGAATTAGTGTTATGTGTTGCGTATCTACCAAATGAGCTTTTATGTAATTTTTGAAGGTAGCACCCTAATGATTTTCGGAATATGTTTTATTTTTACTAGTAATTTCTTATATAATTATACGGGGTAAGTTAGGGTGTTACATTAGTGGTATTAGAGCTAGACCTCTCCCAGTACGATGTGGTTCGAGGACGAACCATGCGAAAGCTGATGGGCATATAACACCCGAGGCCGAAGAAGGTGATGGATGGTTGTACCGCATGGAACACCTGAGGCCGAAGAGGGCAAAGGTGGTCGCTGTTGAAAGTATTTGTGGGTAAATATTTTCGGTATATATCGTATCCACAGGAATTGGTTTAATATCACTGCCGTTCTATAGTTAGTTATTTTGAGTGAGAAAAATAGTTGAGTTTGTTTGTTTATTCTCAAATTGCATATAACGGAATAATAATTGACTGATAAAAAGCTTAAAGATGAATAACAATGGTGAACGAATATGTTGAGTTCCAGGGTTCATCAACCTATTCCTATACAATTTATTAATTAAACCTTAATCGAACAATCATTTGAATTATTATCTTCACTTATCCTCAAATATGATTCCATGTCTTCAAATCAAATTAGATAAACTTTTACCGGTATGAGATTCGATCTCTCCAAATATCAATATCGATAATAGTAATAAAGAACGATAATTATGAAAATCCAATCACAATTCCATCTCTGCAAATTGAGATTGAATCAATATAGTAACCTAGGGCAAAAGTTAGAATCCCTTCTTTCGATCAAAGACTCCACAATGATTTAAGATAAAAACAAGGTTTCTTATTGATAATAAATTCAAACAATTGTTCATAAGACTTAATCAACGGTATTGTATATTCATAAGTTAACTACTACCTTAAACTCAACAAGAGGAATTTAGCTCTCCATAGACATGAAGAACAAACAAGGTTTCATGGATGGATTCATCTTCATCAAGGGAATGTCTTCAATTGATGCTGAATTCTCCATCGGATGTTGTTTGCTGTTCTGGATTAGGATTGCTCTCTGAATTTCGCTCACTAAAAAACTCTCTTCTCAAAGTTATGGTTTATGAGGATTAGGGCTTGTATTTATAGCCTTTTCCTTTATAACGCAATGCGGCGCGACACGGGCTGGCGCGGCGCAAACCCAAGTCAGAGGGTTCTCGCGCGTCTCGCCTATGATTGGCGTGGCTCGTTACTTGCTTTAGCTCAATTCTTTGTGATTCCTCTTCTTCAGAGCTTCTACACTTGCATGTTCCTTCGTCTTTGCTTCTTAACTTCAATATCTGCACAAATAACACCCAAAGTGATGCAAGTCGTTCTACAATTAACATCGAACCTCGAAAGTTCAATTCTAATTATAAAATCCGTAAAAATCACAAGATATATTCACTTTTAGCTCAAAAGGTAGTTAATTTAACACATGAAAATACCATTAATTCACTCCTAACAAACTCTCCCCAACTTAGAGTTTTGTTTGTCCCTAAACAAAATTACTTACCTCAACGAAACAACAAAAACATACCAACAATCATGCCACAAGTTTTTCAAAAAGGTTTTTCAAATGCCTCAATTCAGCAGCCAAATCATATACTCCTTATCTCCCTGCAAACTCTGAACACATACATGAAACAGAGTTTGAAAGAAAATTACCTCCAGAAGTTCAAAACACTACACAATTGCAATTGAATCAGCACTAATCACTCTCATAAAAAAAATATGATGAATAATAGAGGGGTTAAACACTCATCCAAACAATTAAATCAACAAAAATCCATATCATACGTTCACCATATTGTTAGCATCAAGTCCTGTGGAATCTGAGAATCAGAAGGTCTTTCCAGGGTTGTAGTGTGGTTTAAGATTCAAAGAAAAGAAGACAAACGAGGGTTGTTCCTATTCTAGGGAAGCATCCGAATCATAACTCCTTTCCTTTTCCTTTATACCTTCAACTTTTTCACCCCTTCTTCTTTTTCATTCGTAGCTCGATGTTTCTCTTTTTTATTTTCACAAATTGTTTTCTTTCAAACATTGTTCTTCTTTTGTTTTTTTTTCAAGCTACGAATTTCTTTCGTTCTTTGCAAATTACCACCTACAGACTTACTCTTCTTTTGATTATGACTCTCCCCAACTTGGAGATCAACCTGTATTTAGATTATATGAATGCTCCCCTACTTTCTATGAAGGTCAAAGAGAAAACACATCACCAAATTTTGTGGTTGATGGTCCACAACAAATTTTTTTACTGAGATCAAAACTCACCAGGTTTTTCCTTGGTGCATATGATGAAATTTACCTTGACCTTAGGCTCAAAGAATAGTTAGTAAAGGATCACACTCTTACAGAAGAAAATAAGTTTTAAGATGGAATCGGCTCAAAGAAACTCTCAGATTCAAACAAATGCCTAAATCACTTCCACAGATTTCCACAAATGATGCGATAGATGGTTTAGTATGATACAAACTAGTCAAAATAATCGATGGTCTCCTGCATATAGTAAACAATGGAAAGCTTTCCTCACAATGGTTAAGGCTAAGCTGATCCAACAAAAATAGTGTACCATAAAGAACTTCTGCCAAGTATTTTCTAACAACCTATGTTTCATGCACACACTAGGAGTTTGAGTTTGAAGATTCATACCTGACTTGTTACTTATTGAAAAAGAAAGTGAAAACTGGAAAAAAAAATTGAACATTCACTCACTACCACTTTCATACATGTTGCTCCATTGTTGGTACTTTGCTTAAGATTTTCATTTTGTTGTGGTAGTACTCTTTCTAAATTGGGGACACATAAATAAAATAAAATCATTCAAACATAAATATTAAAACTAAACTGAGTCATGGTGACAAAAATGCCACCTTAAATTCACAAATCAAGAAAATTACTAAATGACAGGAATTAAAAATATCATCAGACAATCATAACAAAAAGCAGGAAATCCATAATAATCTCTCCTTCCTCACAATCACCACATGTGATCCTCATCATCTGACACACTGTCCTCCTCATGCTCTGGCTCAGTTTGCCCTTGCTGATCAGCTCCACTAGTGGCCCCACCCCCACATGATAAGGATCGGACTCTGACCATCCACAGTATGTGAAATAGCTTTCTCGAGTGGGAAAGGTACGCTCCTCAGGGGTACAGATGGTGTTCCTGTACTGCTGCTGCATCACATCATGCAAGAAAACATGAGACCGCTGACTAGCCTCCCACATGGATGCATAGTAGTGATGTGCTACCAGCGGATCAAAGGAGGGAGGAGGTCCAGCAGATGGTCCTGCCTGAGAGCTTGTTGCTGCAGCATGCTGTTCCTTCTCAAATAGAGTCTTACAAAACCTGTCAATGTAAACATCATCAATAGTGGAGTGGATCAATAGATGTCCCTTATCAGAACAATCCACTCCTTCAGCATGGCACAAACCCATAATTAGACCAGGGAATGGTAGGACACATTTGTCGTTAATCCCGTGCTGATTATCACTTAGAGTTGCTCTCCTCAGTTCTTGTGCCATAATCGTAGCTATATCCACTGAATGTCGAGACATGAGGACTCTTATTAGCAAAGCTGCATCCATAGGAATGGTGGTTACATGTGCCCTAGGTCGGATGTTGTAACTCATGATTGACAACACAGCTCGAGCATCGACATTTAAATCTTTCCTATGGTAGTGGATTGGTGCCCCATTATTTCCAAGTACGGGTCCTTTTCCCTTGGCACAGATCTTCCTAGTCACATCATCCAACCTGTATGATCCTTCATATAGGTGACTCCTATAATAGCATTTTTCACCTTCAGGTAACTCCAGTGGATTACCCAAAAACTCACTTATCGCTTGTCGGTCAAAGCGGATTGTGTGACCCTAACAAACGTCTCGTAGTTGTAAGCCACAGTTTCTGGAGTAAGTTTGAGAGCATTTGCATAAAACTCCCTCACAATATCCATGTTGATCTCAGTGTATGGTTCAAACACACGACCCCAATTTCTATGTTCAAAGTAACTCCACAATGTGCTGTAGTCGCTTTCGGGTTTCGGGACAATCAACTTCTCTGGGAGAATGGTGCGAGAGGCTAATTGAGTAAACCTCTCTTTCTAGGCAGGTCCTAAGAAGCGTCGGGCAATAGGGGCACCACGAGGGCCGGTACTTGTGGACTTGGTACGACCTCTCTTGGCTTGTTGCATCTGCACAGAGAAATATTACCGCACCCAAACACATCATTATACAATGATACATAAAGAATTTGTAAAAATTTGAACACAGTCGCGGTTCGCGAGTCCTTGGCGCGGCGCGACTGTGGCGAAACTTTCAGCCACTTATGGTGGTGCATAGGGCAACCACACAGAAGTCACTTGATAGTTCTTGCCATACTTATAGTACTTTAATCTATCTTCTAACCTAGGTTTTTTTTTTTTTTTCAAATTTTGGTCATTCAAGAGCTTAGATCTAAATACCCATTCTTGGGGTTTCAACACACCCCTCTTATGAATTTGAAAAGCAAAAGAGCAGATACATACCTTGAGTTGTGATAGGGATGAGATGCAGATGATGGGAATGAATGAAATTTTTGAAATTTTTGGCTCGAGGCTCGCTGGAGAAGTGTGGCTGCTCAGTGGGGACAAACAAATGAAATGGGGTTCACTAAAACCCTATTTCTGAGTTTTATAAAAAACAAAAGACGCACTATCGCGCCTCGGTCTTTATTGGCGAGACGCGCGAGACCCTTTTGTTTGGATTCACGCCGCGTCCTTTCAATAGCGAGGCACGCCAGTTTTCAAAATTTTAGAAATTTTCTGTTTGTCCCCCCTCCTTTTTGGCATAGTGATCTGATGATAGAATAAAAATGTAAAAATTGCTGAAAAACTAAAATGTTCTTACCACGTTGGATTGCCTTCCAACAAGCGCTTTGTTTAACGTC
The DNA here is from genome assembly GCF_029867415.1 of Vicia villosa. NCBI lineage: Eukaryota > Viridiplantae > Streptophyta > Magnoliopsida > Fabales > Fabaceae > Vicia > Vicia villosa. The sequence continues at coordinate 217,758,557 of NC_081181.1, forward strand.
GTTCAAGCTCGACGATGCATGCTTTCAAGACTTTAGGTGTGGTGTACTTTGCTCCACTCCCTCGAAGTAAGCTTTTAACCTTTTCCCATTAACAGTTCTTCTTTCTGTTGTCTGTGGATTCTCTACTATAATGGTTCCTTGGTTGCATATCTCTTTTACTATAAATGGGTCAGACCACTTTTGTGTTGCTTTACCTAGGAGACATCTTGATTTCGAGTTGTACAGAAGCACCTTTTGTCCAACTTGATAGGGTCCAGGAGGTTGGGTTTTATTTTCTTTGGTTGCTCCCGCAGTTGCATTTATTTGGAAAACATCACTCTTGTTCTTAAAATGCTCCTTGGCTTTGAACAGAGTAAAGTTTACCTCTTCATTTTGCACCCTTATTTTCATGATTCCACCATCCAGATCAATCATCATTCGGGCTGTTTTCATGAATGGCCTTCCGAGAATTACTGGTACCTCATGATCTTCTTCCATGTCGACTACCACAAAGTCCACCGGAAAAAAGAATTTGTCTATTTTAACTAGCAGATCCTGAACCACTCCATAAGGTGTAGTGATGGACTTGTCGGCTAATTGTAGTGTCATACTAGTGGGCTTCATTACCACATTTCCTAGCTTTTTGACAATGGCTAACAGGATTAAGTTGATGCTCGACCCCAGATCGATTAACCCATCACCATTCAAATTTCTTCCAATATTTAACGGTAAAGTTACTTGCCCTGGATCGGATTCCTTTCGTGGAGTAGTTCTTTGGATTATAGCACTGCATTGGGCATCAAGCATCACAGTTGAGTCATCCTTGCATCCTTTTTTCTTTGTGAGCATGTTCTTCATAAACTTAGCATATCTGGGCATTTGCTCTAGTGCTTCGGCAAATGGTATGTTTATGTGAAGTTGTTTGAAGATGCTCATAAACCTGGTATATTGTCGGGCATTGTCCTTCTTTGATGGGGCGTGGGGATATGGCAAATGTTGACTTGGTATCACGTTGCTTGCCATCTTTTCTTTACTGCTCTTTCTTTTCAGCTTTTCTTTCTTTTTAACTTCTTTATTCACATGCTCTTCTTCAGCATTAGTATCAATAATTTCATATTCTTCATCTTCTCCATCATGTTTTTCAGTTTTCTCTTCCGTATCATCTTCAACATTATTCTTTTCAACTTCATTATTACTTCCTTTTTGCCCAGGCCTTGTCACCACCGCTTTACAATGCTCTTTTGGATTCTCTTGAGTGTTGGTTGAGAATGTTGCATTTGATTGATTAGCTGCAATCTGTTTAGCTAGTTGGCCCACTTGAGTTTCCAAATTCTTTATAGCTGCCTCTTGATTCTTGTGATTTGTCATTGCCACTTGTATGAACTGATTCATGGTCTCTTCCAACTTAGATTGTCCTCCTTGTTGTTGTGGCGACGGTTGAGTGTAAGGTTGAAAGGCTTGTTGTTGATATCCTTGATTATGCGGCCTTTGTAGATAACCTTGATTGTTATTCCTTGGTGGATAACCTTGTTGATACGGAGGATTCTGATATTGATTTTGCCTTTGTCCTTGATTATTGTTCATGTAATTCACTTCTTCTTCCAACACTGGCGGGCAAAATCCTGTCTGATGCTCTCCCTTGCATAACTCACACTTCGAAACTTGATAAGAATTAGATACACCATTCAGCTCCTTGAGTTGTTGTGGTAATTTAGACATTTATTGTGTCAAAAGTTCCACTTGCGATGTTAGTAACTTATTTTGGGCCAGCAGAGCATCACTGTTATTCAATTCCAAAATTCCAGTTTTCTTATCTCTGATAGTTCGATCATGATTCCCTTGCCGATCATTCAGAGCCATTCGCTCTATTATCTGAGTAGCTTCAGCAGGTGTCTTGGACATAAGTGAACCACCAGTTGTGGCATCAAAGAGTGTCTTGTTTGTAGCTGTGAGACCGTTACGGAACATGTGGATTTGATCAACTTCTGCAAAACCGTGTCCTTTGCATTTTCTCAACATAGCTTTATACCTTTCCCATGCTTCATTCAATGATTCATTACTGCCTTGAGAGAATACTGCTATTGCTGTTTTTGCCTCAAAGAATCGGTTTTGAGAGTAAAACCTTTCCAAAATATTTTCTTCTAAGGTATTCCAGTCAGTCATCACTGTTTCGGGTTGATCCAGATACAAATCTTTTGCCTTAGATAACAAAGAGTGTGGGAACAACCTCTTGAATAGTGCTTCTTCATCAGCTTGAGCTACACCAGTTGTACCTGCTAATTCATAGAACCGAGTAAGATGCGTATACGGATCTTCGTGATCCAATCCGGCGAAAGGACTTGCACAGACCAACTGTTTGATACCGGTCTTCAATTCTGAAGTTCGCCCGTTGGCGGCAGTTTTAACGAACTGTGGGTTGAGTCTTGGACTATTTGCACATGGACCAATAGCAGCCATGTTGATAACAGTAGGTTGTATAATAACTTCTTGTTCTTCTTCGGCGAATAGTTCGTGAAAGAAAAGTCCTTCTTGCGACTCGTCAATTGTTTCAAGTTGTTGTGACGATGTCGCGGTTGCGTTGTCTCGTGCTCTTGCTATGTTTGCTCTTCTTCGTGTTTTGCTGTTTAACCTCCTAGCGGTCCTTTCGATCTTGGGATCAAAAAGAAGTTGATCACTGGGAACTTTGCTGCGCATACACGAATTTCTGCACAAACTAACAAACGAGTGAAACAACCAAATCTATAAAATAGTAACAAAAACTCAAAATAAAACTATTGCAATGCGTGCAATATTGACACCAATCCCCGGAAACGGCGCCAATTTGTTGAAAGTATTTGTGGGTAAATATTTTCGGTATATATCGTATCCACAGGGATTGGTTTAATATCACTGCCGTTCTATAGTTAGTTATTTTGAGTGAGAAAAATAGTTGAGTTTGTTTGTTTATTCTCAAATTGCATATAACGGAATAATAATTGACTGATAAAAAGCTTAAAGATGAATAACAATGATGAACGAATATGTTGAGTTCCAGGGTTCATCAACCTATTCCTATACAATTTATTAATTAAACCTTAATCGAACAATCATTTGAATTATTATCTTCACTTATCCTCAAATATGATTCCATGTCTGCAAATCAAATTAGATAAACTTTTACCGGTATGAGATTCGATCTCCCCAAATATCAATATCGATTATAGTAATAAAGAATGATAATTATGAAAACCCAATCACAATTCCATCTCTGCAAATTGAGATTGAATCAATATAGTAACCTAGGGCAAAAGTTAGAATCCCTTCTTTCGATCAAAGACTCCACAATGATTTAAGATAAAAACAAGGTTGCTTATTGATAATAAATTCAAACAATTGTTCATAAGACTTAATCAATGGTACTGTATATTCATAAGTTAACTACTACCTTAAACTCAACAAGAGGAATTTAGCTCTCCATAGACATGAAGAACAAACAAGGTTTCATGGATGGATTCATCTTCATCAAGGGAATGTCTTCAATTGATGTTGAATTCTCCGTCGGATGTTGTTTGCTGTTCTGGATTAGGATTGCTCTCTGAATTTCGCTCACTAAAAGTCTCTCTTCTCAAAGTTATGGTTTATGAGGATTAGGACTTGTATTTATAGCCTTTTCCTTTATAACACAATCACCGCGGCGCGACACGGGCTGGCGCGGCGCGAACCCAAGTCAGAGGGTTCTCGCGCGTCTCGCCTATGATTGGCGCGGCTCGCCACTTGCTTTAGCTCAATTCTTTGTGATTCCTCTTCTTCAGAGCTTCTACACTTGCATGTTCCTTCGTCTTTGCTTCTTAACTTGAATATCTGCACAAATAACACCCAAAGTGATGCAAGTCGTTCTACAATTCCTCGAAAGTTCAATTCTAACTATAAAATCCGTAAAAATCACAAGATATATTCACTTTTAGCTCAAAAGGTAGTTAATTTAACACATGAAAATACCATTAATTCACTCCTAACAGTCGCCACATCAGAATGAGAGGGATTCTGAAGCCGTGCAGGTATGTGACTGCACGGTTGAAGGAAAGTTTATAAGGATTGATGGGTATTACCTATACCAACAAGATGCATCTTCTTTTCGGTAGCCTGTTCCATAAGAACTCCACATTTAAGCGTGTTTGACTTGGAGCAATTGTGGGATGAGTGACCTTTTGGGAAGTTTCCCGAAAAGTGTGCGAGTGAGGACAAATCATGCTGAAAAGACTCGTGTTGGTTTGTGGGATCAATCAATCATCCTGAAAGCAGTCCGGGGTGTTACACTCCTCCATCCAATTCCAATAGCTCCTCTTTTATGACTCGGGATGACCTCCACAATTTGGGTGAGTGAATATTAGCATAGCAGAGACTATTGGCTTATAAAACTAGGAAAAACTATCCAGAGTAAATAAATCACATCATTACCCTTTTCTCAGCTCAACATGCCATCCCCTCTGAAGGTACTCCAGAATGATATGAACTTAGTCATTTCTCATGGATGATCTCAATGAATTCGAAGGATCCCCCCATTAGCCGTCTTCTGTCATGCACTCATTTTGTTGCATTTTTTTGTTTTATTTATTTTGCTTTATTTATGTTTTTTTAGATTATAACTTGTTCTGGTTTTTGAAATTTGGTTATCCATTTTAGATCTTATGGCTTTGGTTTATATGATTGTGATGTCTGCTTCGTATTCCTGTCATCATTTCTTTCTCATAATTCTTGAAATTTCTTATTTTGATGAGTTGTTCTATATTTCAATATGAATTTTTTAATGTGTGTAGTTAGTGTATGCTAGAAGCTCCCCTGGTAAACAAAGTATTTGGAGTACCCACCAGAAAAGAGGTAGCTAGGAGAATCATTTTCATCTGCCACATTGCTTCCTCATTCTTCATCGCATGTGGATAACTTATAAGGAAGACGTCATGAGATGAATTTTTTTAAGCATCAATCAAAATAAGTAAGGCTTCCATGTCACTTACCAAAGGTAACCTTCCTCCCCCTTGATTGTAACATCCACCAGCCAGTGGTCTCAATGAACCTTTTCAACCATTTTTTTGACGTTGCATCATGTGGAATGATAATGACAGCATAACCAAGCTCTTTGTATAAGGACACTAGTTGTCTATTCAAGTATAACTCTTTTTGGAACAAGTTCTCCTCCTTATAAGCGTAAAATCAGTTTCCCGACAAAAAAAATGACACTGGCTCCATAACTTATGAAATAAGTTTGTACATACAAATGGGGTCCCACACTGTATTTTACATATTTTATCATGAGCCTTTTCAATAAGATGAGTAAGAAAAACAAGCAAAATGCTTCATAATGTTAGAATAGGTCTCAAAGAATTTGGAGTTTTGCCCCAAAGAAATCAAACCCAAACCACACGTTTTATTAGTTGTACTATTTTGAGTCTTGAAGAGATGGAAAGACAACTTCAGATTCAGCTTATCCCTCTAGTACTCATTCCAATATTAAAAAATCTTGACAAACATCCAACTCAGCAAAAACAACTGCAAAAGGGGCATTCTTCAAGTGGTTCATAACACTAATCTTAAAATCATTAAATAGAAGACGAAATCCTAAAAGAGAATAAGCACTTGTGAAAAGGGATGACACACTTGTCATATTGGTCCCATACCCTCTTATCTTCTTCTATTGGAAACATTCCTCTGTTGGACGAATAATCCACATCAATTGAAGTATGGTCTAAGCCATCCTCACGACGAAAGCAAATACGATCCCCAATTTTCCAGATCCACCAAGTTACCGAGATATCTTACTTTGCCTTCCTAATCATAGTTGGTGCAATCTCCATAGTCCTTAGCGCTACGAAGAAGAGCCTAATACAGACAAGATAAGATGAGCAAGCAAGTTCAAACACAAACACTCATATAAGAAACTGTCAACAATAAAAAAATCTCCCAAAAAGAGAAACATATGTGTCAAAAGCTCACTACCTAGGAAACTCTAGATAACGAGGCAAAAGCAAGAAGAAAACATTAACTATATTTGAAAGAAATGGATCAATAGTTCATGCATGCCAAGTGCCAACGTGTGAAGATCTCATATGAATTTGAGCAAAGCTGAAAAAGGGAAGCTCGCGAGAAAGAATGACAAGAAAGACATAAATAAACTTTTTGCAAACTCTTTTGCAAGTCGCTAATGATAGAAAAAAGGGCAAAACAACGCTTTAAAAACCTCTTATAAGTGACCCATTCATTAAAGATCATACAATGCATTGTGCACCACCAACAGTTGGGATTTCAACGAAAACTATTCAAAGTACTCAAGTGCTTTAGAGAAGAGAAAACATCATCATCAACTAACATAGGGACACACATCTTTTATTCCTAGTGAAACATTACATATTACTAGGGTATTAAATGCGTCTGTTCCCGATGGCAATGAAATCATATCAAAGGATTTCACTTCCTAGAATCTAGCAGTCAGGTTGAAGCACAATTTGACAAACCCCTCATCCTGCAAAGTAGACAAAAGATTGGAAGACAACTATTATCAACTGTTCGTGAAGCCCAAGACGAAAGACCCAATGATACAGTGAAGAAAGTAAAACGTGCATAACATGTATGTCATTCTCCCTTGGAAACAAACGATTTTGCCCGCTAGAGCTTTGATGACCATCCAAATCAATCTAACGCTATTCGCGATCCACGCTTCACTCTAAACTTACTATCCGCGATCCACGCCTCACTCTACACTTACCGTTGTTACTCGTTTCTCCAATTTAAGAGAGAAGACATACCATTTCTCAAGTATTCAAATTCATTATCACTCATAAAACTCTTCTTGTACTCTTACTGATTCAGGTGTGAGAGTGCTAACCTTGCATGTCAGTCCCATCTCCACCACATCAAACTTTCATATTTCAAAAAATATAATAATTTTTTATATATCATCTTTAACTAATTATATTTTTAATTTTTTAACAACACAATGTTATTCAAAAATTTATATGGTAGTTTGGTGAGATATTTATGTCAAATAAAAAATATTTAGAATATGAAAATTTATCAAGAACGAATTAGGAAGGGACACATGACATAACAAACTTATTTTAAATAAATGTTATTATAGATAAATAAACTTATCAATTACGATTTTAAAAGTCAAAATGTGAATCTAATTTATAAATTAAAATTAAGACTAAATAATTAAATTTTTGAAAAAATTCGTTTAAAAAATATTTGGTTAAGTAGAATGAAATTAATATTAATTAACATAATCAAAATTATATATTTAATTTGTTGAAATATTTGTGTGAAATAAAAAAAAAAACCACTTTTGTAATATATATAGCTTTAAAAAAAACACTTTTTAAAAAAAAAAAAAAAAACCACTTTTTAAAAAAAAACCACTTTTGAAAATATATGTAGCTTTTATTAAAATATTTATACTAAATGAAGAAATTTAATTGTAATAATAAATAAAAAATATAAAAAATAAACTCAAACTAATATAGATAGTTTGTTTATATAATTTCTCAAGATAATAGTAGATAGATACAAAATCAGTTATAAAAAATAGGAAATAATATAAAATATGATTTTTTTTTGAATAAACTAGTAACAAACCCGTGCGTTCGCACGGATTCTGGTATATGACGCGCATTTGTTTTAAATATATATATTTTTAGTAGAAAATGTCTGGTACCTGTAAAAAAATAATAATTGAATGTTTAGAAAAAATATGATATCCGTAAAAAAAATAATAATTGAATGTATAGAAAAATGTCTGGTACTCGTGAAAAATAGTAATTAAATGTTTAGAAAAAGGTTTGGTGCCCGTAAAAATATTTAGATCAAGAATATGGTAATATATCCAAAAATAAATACTAAAAAATTTAGTAATATAAATAATTATAAAAACAACAAAATGTATTCCGTGTTTGGATTGATACATTAATTTTAAATATATTTAATTTAGGATATTACAATTTTATATTCTTATTATTTATTATAAATCTTAAACATATTTTTATTTATTAATTATGTACAATTGTATATTATTTTTCTGATATGATTGATTTGTTAAGTTAAGAGTCTTTTTTAAGAAAATTTGTATTAACTACTTAATTGAATGTGTAAAAAAATTAATATAACATACACTTATGATATTACATTGTATAGTCAAATCATAGCATAGCTAGGTTGAGAAGAGAAAAGAAAGTGTAAAAAAAAAAAAAAACATCATTGCTTGGTTCCATCATTGTCACTATTTTGTCTCAATCTCAATCAAAAGATACTTTAGTCTCAATCTCAATCCAAAGATACTTTAGGTTGGAAAGAGAAAATAAAGTGTAAAGAAAAAGAAAACATCATTGTTTGATTCCATCATTGTCTTGTCATTATTTTGTCTCAATCTCAATTCAAAGATACTCTAATTTTACATTCAAGTTTAATTTGTGAGTTGAAGATCTTGTAGTGTACTTGTAGCTTACCATGACAAAGTACAAAAATAGTGTCATGATTACAAAGATAATAATTTTTGAAACGATAAATTATCATCATATTAAATTCAATAAAATTATTCTTAATATTCAAGAATTAATAGTCAATAAAGATAATATATTTCATCATTATTTAGTCATACATTGAATTTAAGTATTCCATTATTATTTAGATGAAAAATAAATTAAAAATAGTAGTTTATGAACGAATTTATCACATAATTATAACATTTATTGTGCATTTCTTAACTGTTCCACAATCCTTTTATTCTTATTCTTAAAAGTATTACAACATTTACTTCAAATTTGTGTCTAAGAATATAATAGAAAAACCTTCCTACATGCATTAATTTATTTTAAAAATAAAAAAATAAGTTAAAGTATTTAATTTAATTTAATTACATTCATTATTTTCAAACTTTTCATATTTGATATGATACTACTATTAGTTTCAATATTATTATTGTTATATCAAAAAAATATGCATTTCTATCATAAAATGGTCAACCCTTTTTTCTCTTTCTTCTATCTTAAGAGATCAACAAATAAACATATTCAATCAATTTCTACCGCATCATTTATTACATTGAAGATGATGAGGTCATCACAAATTCAAATTAAGAATTATTCTTCCATGGGAACTTTCTCTTCCACCACTTTATTCATATCCTATAAGCCACTTTTATATATATATATATATAGGGAGCGTATCCGGTGAGAACTAATATTTATGTGAGAAACGAGAACTACTAATATCAATTGTTGGATTTTATTAACGATTAAGATTTAAAGTTTTTAATATGAAGATCACCTCACAGAATTTTATCTCTTATGCTCAATATTTAAACTTTCCATATGAAGAGATTCTGAAAATAATTCTACTTGATGAATTAATCATTATTAAAATAATTTTTATAAATATACTTAATTTTAGAATATAAATAAAAAATATAATTTAAATATATTTAGTATTTTTTTTGAAATTAAAATTATCTAAAACTATAAATATTTTTCAAGACTAAAACCATAATTCCAAAATAATTTTTTTTAAATAAAATTATTTTTAAAATAATCATAAACATAAACTGTATACTCGTCTTACTAGTATTAAAATTATTTTTAAATAAATATGTCATAAATTTCTTTAAAAATCTTAACTCTTAAGATTTAATTAAATTAAAATAACTATTTTAAAATTATATTGCATGTTATAAAATTATATTTTTATAATTTATTTTCATAAATTAATTGTTGTAGACTTACTTTGAAAACCAAACAAGTCTCCAATATTTTAATACCAATTTAATCATCGTATAAAATTTAATAAATATTATGAAGTAAGAAATTAATTTATCAAAATAAATTATTAAAGTAAAATTCTATAATATGCACTGTATAATTTTTTATTTTTTTAAATTAAACTAATTTTAAAGAGTTAATATTTTTAAAGAAATTTATATGACATAGTTTTATTTAAAAATAATTTAAATACTAGTAAGATAAGTAAACAATTTATGTTTTTGATTATTTTAAAACTAATTTTATTTTTTAGATTTTTTCTTTTGGAATAATTTCAGGAATGAGCTAAGTGATTATTGTAAAATAAATTTTAGTAAATTTTCTTACGATGATTAAATTGTTATTAAAACATTGGGAGGCTTATTTGGTTTTCAAAATAAGTCTAGAACAATTAATTTATGACATATTTATTTAAAACTAATTTTAATACTAGTAAGATGAGTATAAAGTTTATGTTTATGATTATTTTAAAAATAATTTTATTTTAAAAAAAATTATTTTGGGATTATGTTTTTGGTCTTGAAAAATATTTATAGTTTTAAATAATTTTAATATCAAATAAAAATACTAAATATATTTAAATTATATTTTATATTTATATTCTAAAATTAAGTATATTTATAAAAATCATTTTAATAATGATTAATTCATCAAGTAGAATTATTTTCAGTAAGAATCTCTTCATATGGAAAGTTTAAATATTGAGCATAAGAGATAAAATTCAGTGAGGTGATCTTCATATTAAAAATTTTAAATCTTAATCGTTAATGAAATCCAACGATTGATATTAATAGTTCTCGTTTCTCACATAAATATTAGTTCTCACCGGATACGCTCCCTATATATATATATATATATATATATATATATATATATATATATATATATATATATATATATATATATATATATATATTCAACTGTGAACAAAACATACAAAAAAATTATTAAATTAAATAAATCAACAATAATATAACAACCAAAATAGAAACATGAAAATACAAAAAATTATTAAATTAAATAAATCAACAATAATATAACCACCAAAATAGAAACATGAAAATAATGGAGAATAAAAAAGTGAAGAGAAAATTATATATGAGGCATTGTGTGTTGTTGTTTGTGTTTCTGAAAAAGTTAAAAATTAAAACATAAAAAAATTTGTTCATGAATATGGACATACGATTTTCATGGTAAGTTTTGTAATATGTGTGAAGTATATTATTGACTTGTCAAATTAAATAAAATTTTTCACAAATATTAATAATCATAACTATTCACAAAGTAAAAATACATACAAGAGATTTAAAGGAAACTCGGTATCCCTTCATATCTTTTTTTCAGAACATACTACCTTTTATGCTTTTAAGATTTATTGATTTAAGACTATAATATTATTTTGAAATTATTTTTAATTTAAAATACAATAATTTTATTTATGTCTTTCTTTAAAAATTTAAAATTTGATACAATTTTATTTTTATTTTAAAAATATGTCTTTCAGTTGTGGACTGCGGAATTGTCACCGGTTTATCATGAGAATTCAAACAAATTAGTAAATATTAAAATATAATTGGAAAAAGTAAAAAATAAAAAATGGAGAATTCAATCAAATTAGAAAATATTAAAACATTATTAGTTATTTTTATAATTTTAAACTTATTGAAAAACTATTTACAATTGTAAAATATAAAAAATTAATTTGACCAATTATTACTTTCAAATTCTTAATATTTAGATATTATTTTTGTTTTGATTATTCATAAAAATATTAGAATCAATACTTAATTTGTCCCCATATATAAATTTAAATATAATTTTTTCTTTGAAGATCTAGTCAAATTTAATTTAAATATTAGGATCAATAATTTTTTACCAATAGTATATTTTTTCCATTTATAAAAATATTTGTATCGGTAATATATTTTTTCCATTTAAAAAAATATTTGGTTCAACAATGCATTTTTAATTGTTATATAATATATGTCGAAATATTGAAAAAATATATGTTATTTTATATAAAATTTTAGGTTATTGTATTACAATTGAAAAGAAAAAAAATTCATTTTCAAAAAATAAATTGTATGAGAACAATTAATGTTACGTCGTTGATGTGCCAGCTTGCAAATGCATCATGGACATATTGTATATTTTTAGAATTATCTATTAAGCAATCATAATTTTAAAAAAATCAATCTGTTTAAGATACAAAATTATGTATTACATTACATTATCATAATTAAGTCTATTTAATATTTACTTTTTCTAGTTTCAAAATTTTTAAATTGAAATCCTTTAAATAAAATTCTTTTAGTACAAATAATACAAAGAAAAAAGTAAATTAAAAAAATAATACAAATTAAAAATATAAATATGATGAAAGATATATTGTTGAAGAAAGTGAATATATAAAGAAACAATGTTGAATTTGAAATAAGAAAAGAGAGGGAAAATATAACATTTAAATGTTTGGGTGTGTAAAAAGAGATAATGTGATAGAAACTTTATGCATAGTACAGTAAAAGTGAAATAGGTGATGATAACTTAGTCTGCCTATTTTGTTTTCATCATCAATTTTTATAGACTTTTATTATAGGCAACTAATTCCTATAAGTTGTCATGAATATAAATGATCAAAAAATATTGATAATAATAATAAATTAGTATTCATCATAATATAAAAGCATTTACTGAAAATCAATTTCTCTCTCTTCCTTTTTTATTCTACCCTCTTCAATATGAGTTCATTTTACAGCACAAACAATAAAACAACTTATTGTTTCATCCTTATCCTTAGTCTTCTTCAATGTCTTTCAAATATTTTAGTCCTGATAAATTTATTTTTTTCTCAAAAATTTCATTTTTGATATAGTGATTTATGGGATATTGATACAAATCTACCTAATCAATATTCTTTAAGTTCATTAAATATTCTTTAAGTATTTGTAATCGATATTCTTTAAGTTCACCTAGTTCATATTATATTTTAAGAAACAAAATATTTGATCCTTTTTTTATAATTACAATAATCAATTACAAATAATTTATATATATGATATTTGTAATTTAATTAATAAAATTAGATATTTATTATCATTGTATTCAAAAATTAAAATTATCATATATCAATTCAAATTGTAATATAATTATATATAAATCAATTATTAATAAAATTATTTTATTCATAGACTATTTTTAAATAAAAACAATTAATATTATTATAATATTATTCAAAATAATTTAAATCAATAATTTGTAAAAAAAAACAATTGTGAAAAATAGAAAAAAAAAATGTTTATAGGATTGATAGAGTTGTAATAATAAAAAGGTTTATAAAATTTGATAAATTAAAAAAAATCAAAATTAGAATTAGTTAAAAAAAAGTAGAAAAGGAGTTTGCTTCGTTATTCTATTTAAATATTCACGCATAATTGAGATGGATTTCACCTAAAAGATAAATAAAAATATTTATTTAGAATTTCAAACATTTGTATCATGTTACCCTTATTTATAGACTTAAAACTATGTAAAACATGTTATCCTTAAATTCAAATATAAAAGAAACAAATATTTTAAAAATGTATTAAAAATATATTATTATAAACATTTTGTATCATGTAACTCTTATTTAGAGGGTTAAAAATATCACAATTAATATTTTTAATAGAAAACAGGGGATTTGATAGTTAGTTTTAATTATTAGAAGAATATATTTAGCAAAGTGTATAATTATTAAAAAGTAATATTTTATTATAATTTCTATTCTAATTATCCAAATTTCTATTCATACGTTAAAGTAATTTCTAATTAAATTTTTTTAAAGGCCGATCATTTTAAACAAAAAAAAGTTTTGGTTGAGAAATCTTATGTAATCTTTTTTTCATGCTACATGAGTGTTGTACAACACCTACCCTGCCCATTAATTTTAGACCTAAGTGGTTGAACGTAGATTGATATAGTTCTGAATTTTCTAAGACCATCTCCAATGGTGCAACCCATTTTTGAGTTTTTTATGGGTCCCACCAGCCATATCATCTCAAAATAATTTATTTAATATTTATTTTATTAGTGTAATTCAAATGGGTCCCACAACTTTACCTCATAAATTAATTTGATTGGGTACCACAATTTTTTACTAGTTGCATTGCAATGCAACTCTACTATGACATGACATTTTGATTCAATATTTAATTATTATATTGATGTCTAGTTGGAGAATTCATTGAAAAATACCACAATTGGAGATGCTCTAAGTTAAAGAAGTCTTGCAAAGTTTGTTATATTCAAGACAAGGATATTGATATAGTAAGTACACCATGTAACAACATCAGCCATTTAATATACTATGAAAAGTAATATAATATCTATTAAACATGAGTAGTATAAAAGGTATGTAATAAATAATAAAATATAAATAAAACCATTCATTTTTTTATTATCTTTTTACTCACTATATTTATCAAAATTATTTATAATTAAATAATAAAATTGAATGCAAAATATTACATTATTTTAATTTCCTTTATTTTAGACGTTTGTGTAGAGTATTAAGAGGATAATTATAAATGAACTACTCCATCAATGCGTTACGTTAGTAAAAATATTTTCAATTATATATTAAAAATATGGTAATATTTAATAGTAAAAATATTTTAAATTATATATTGTTAATCCTATTAATTTTATATATTGAGTTACTATAAAAATATCTTCAAACTTCCATTAGTAAAATATCAATTTTATATTAACAAAAATTTAATAATGCAAAAAATTTCATAAATATTTTAAATGCTCATAAAAATGAGTAATAGAAATTAATTGCGTTGATATATGTTAAAAAGAAATATGTTAATAATGGTAATAATAACAGTAATTTTAAGGTATTGAATAACTTTTATCCTACAACTTCTAATATTTTCTATAAATAAATATTATCTTTAAATGTATTTAAAGATGCAATAAATATATTTTAATCATTCATTTATTTTTTTACAAAATCACCATTTATTTATTTGTTATTTAATATAAAATGGTTTTTTAACCAACATACAAAAAGAACAATCAATTAAATTGTTATTTCAACCCATAATATGATGAATAACATTTATTAAGTGTATCTATTTTTTTTAAAATTGTCGAAATAGATTAAAAAAAATGAAAGCACGAGTATCGCTATTAGTACTCCAATAAACATGTTCGGAGCCACAAAATATAAGTAGTGAACCACACAATTTTTTTTCATAGTTCTTTTTTATTGATGATTTAACCACTTTCTGTAATATTATCTTTCTTTTATCAATAAAATTAACTTACAATATTATCTTTTGTAATCAATTACAAAAAGTAGAAGTAGATGAAAGATGTGATGGAAGTATTGAAAGGAAGAGTGTTAAGAGGGGTTTGAGAGAAGAGACATATGAAGGATGTGATGGAAGAAAGTTGAGTAAAAGATAGTCAATTGAGCAGAAAAAGCATATGCAAAAAGAGAGTGATTAGACGTTTGCTTTTTCCAAAATGTAAAAGGTGACATTGTTTAAATTCAAGACAAATAAAAAAAACTAATGAAGGCAAAACAATAGATAATGAATTTAATAAAAAAAATAATAATAATAATAATAACTTTGAGAAAAAAAGTAGGGGTATGATGTAGCACAAAGTATTCTGCACTGCATTAACCGATTCTTTTATATTCATCACTTCTTCAAGATTTTTTTCAATCTTCAATAATAATTTAACTTCTTTTCAAGATTATATTCTCTTTCAATCTTCAATATCATCTTAACAAATGTTGTATCTTAAATTAAAAATAATTTTAAATTAAAAGTAATTTTCAATTTGCATTATGCATCACCACCTTCCATTCTAATTTTTCTTAAAAGTAAAACAAATGTTATTTCAATGTCATTCTTACATAAAAAAAAATATTAATCATTAAATATATCTTATATAACATAAACAAATTTGTATATTATTAATCAAAATTAAATTAGTACTACAAAAAAAATTATGACAAATTAATGACATTTAAGTGTATTTAATTTCAACAAATATTTTTACTCATCAATATCGTTCATTAATATTTCTCTCTCCATCAATATTCTTCCACAACTTGTTCTGCAGTTCAAATTTATTAAATATAGTTAGTGAATAGGATGACACACAAGATTACAGGACATATTTGACTTTCTAAAACACGGCTTTTTGTGAAAAAATTATAAATTTGAAAGACAAAAAAAAAGGTATAATCTCACATTATTAAACAAAATTAGAACTTCCAAATCACATTCCAATCTCACATGAACTCATTTAGATTTAAAATAACATGAATAAAAAAACAAAGAAAAATTAAAAAAGCATGACTAAAAAGTGCAGAATAATATTTTTTTTAATAACAGCCTACTTTTGAAAATATAGCTTTAAAAAAAAAACACTTTTTAAAAAAAAAAAACCACTTTTTAAAAAAAAAACCACTTTTGAAAATATATGTAGCTTTTATTAAAATATTTATACTAAATGAAGAAATTTAATTGTAATAATAAATAAAAAATATAAAAAATAAACTCAAACTAATATAGATAGTTTGTTTATATAATTTCTCAAGATAATAGTAGATAGATACAAAATCAGTTATAAAAAATAGGAAATAATATAAAATATGATTTTTTTTTGAATAAATATATAATATGGTTGATACCTAGCTAGTACCATCAAAAACATATTCGAGTATATTTACCTAATTCTCTCTCTCTCTCACTCTCACCTTTAACTCCACGGCGCAGATCCGAGGAGTTTGGGAAAGCCTAATTCACTTCTTCTTCAACCTTTCTCTCGCGCTTTGCCCCTCTCTACGAACAGGAATACCTAACTCAATTTCTCCCTGAATTTCATACTTTTTCATCAATCGAGTTTTTGTGCTTTGAATCTGAGGTTGATCTGATCGTAGAAGTTCTGATCTATGAAATCAATTTATTATTTGTTTATGATTTGTTGAAAGCTAAGTTCGAATTTGAGATTTGAATCATCGTTTTACTGTGTGTCGTTACATATTCTCGTGGAGGATTTGTTTATTTGATTGATGCTGTTTTGTGCTTCTATTTATTTTTGAAATCGAGAGTAATGTTTCAAATTTTTGTTTTTTTACTCTGATTGATTGATGTATTGTTTATGAGCGTTCTGTTATTTTTTAATACTAACAAATTAAAAACCTTAATTTTGTTTTTCTCGTATTGGGATTTGGATTGTGATTTGTTATAATTTTGTTGGATATGTCTTGAATTTTACCTTAACTGTGTTCTTTGATATGCAGTATGGCAGGTTTGGCTCCGGAAGGTTCGCAATTTGATGCTAAGCAGTATGACACTAAGATGAATGAATTGTAAGTAACGGAGTAATGCATTATTTGTGTTTGTGTTTGTATATCATGTGATTTTAACGTTTGGAAATTAATTACAGGCTTTCTACTGATGGACAAGAACTCATCACCACTTATGATGAAGTCTATGATACTTTTGATGCTATGGGATTGCAAGAAAATCTCCTCAGAGGCACAGGCTTAAAATCTGAGTTAAACCAGAAAGCCCACGTACTAGAAACAAAGCCCAGCTCTCAGATCTTGACCAAGTCTCGTTATGCTCCTACAATCCAGCAAGAGAATGTCTTGCCAAGTCACTATAAAAGAGATTCAGTTATCGATTTCCAAGCTCTCTCTTCCTTCCGTCAATTTTCATAACTTCTGTTTCTTGCAAGTTACAGTTTTTCTGCTATTTTTCCTCTGGCTCCATCATTTGTTCTAGCATTCTTATTACCTTCCAAAGCAATAGTTTCTTGCTGTTTACTTTTTATTTTTGGGATTCAAATTGTAGTGCATGTTTGGTTTGGCTTTTGAAAAGGCCAAAAGCAATTCTAGAAGTGTAGAATCAATTTTGTGAGATTTTAAGATGTTTGGTTTGACAAAAGTAGAATTGATTCTGTCTGCAGAATTGATTCTACTTGAAGCTAGAATTTGTAGCTTTTGTCTCCAGAATTGATTCTGGATGATTTTTACACTGTAATTTATTATTCAACTCACTTTTACAAAAATGTATCCAAACATAAATCAATTCTGTTAAACTCAATTCTGCTAGAATCAATTCTACCAAACTCAATTCTACTAAAATTAATTCTGTCCACCGCCAATCCAAACACACCCGTAATCGAAGAAGTCTGTACGAGTGTTGAAGAATATTTAATACTCGAAGATTATTCCAGTTTATTAATTAAATTTCAGGTTTCTTATTTTATATGATATATTTATTCTGTTGTTTGATTGCCATGCTTAAATCTATGTTTCCATATTGCTTATCCTGTATGTTCGTGATAAAAAGCATGTTAGGTTAATTTTCTAATACTGGTATATAAGGTCACCGAACCGACGGGTTTGATAACGATTTGACATAAAAACTAATTTAGCGTTTTTCTGGTCTTGATTTCTAAAACTAATACTAAATTGTTTTGTTACGAGAGTAAATATCACACTAAAGTTTAAAATCAACACAACGAGAGTTTGAGGTTTTTATCAGATAGTAGTCATCAGACATTAACTCTAAATACAACGAGAGCGCAGAGTTAATTATATCTCATTCGATTTTCAAAGAGTACTTTTAGTTTTTAAATAATTTAGCGAGACCAAACTTAGAGCTGATAGTGTAATCTGAATCAATAAACACGAGAGTGTGTGACAAAGATTTATAATTCGAGTAACTTAGTGTTTTTATATTTAAATCTAGGCCAATGACTTATTGAACCCTCACGTCTGATTATTGCATACTGGTATTTTAGTATCTGATTATTTAATTAAAATCATATTTAAAACTTAACTACTAGACTGTGCACATGCAGTTAATATCCCGATACACTTAATCACTTTGCTTCAGACGTAACTGAACAATTAAGAAGTTAACTTATAGAAGTCAAACCATGATTCTCATAATGAGAATAAGGCGGTAATAATCAAGGGTATGCAATTTGATGAGAGAAAATGATGAAGTTGGTTGAAAGTTTTCATTATTCTCTAGTGATTCTATGCGGCCGTTACACTTTTTTATGATCTATCTTCATGTTACTTGGCTAACTTGTGTGAGTTTTATGACAGAAATAAACATAATAGTTGATCTTTTGGTCAAAAGAAATCTTCAGCTTAATCAAATAAAATTGCTAGTTTGGTGGTTACATGTTACAAATGAAGTTACATGTTACAAATGAAAGATATCATCAATGAAACCACTTGATAAAGGCTTTAAACGATGAAGTTACATGTTACAAAGGAAAGCATATATATATATATATATATATATATATATATATATAACAGAAAACACAAAAAATTACTATTTTACCACCATCCATAGATAGCTTGAGTGTAAGTGTTTTTGATCCACTTGAAACTCTTTCTCAAAGACCCTTTCATTTTCCCTTCAGCACCATACAATTTATAACCAGCAACTCTCTTTTTCCTCTGCAACTCAGCATCATCGAATCTCCAACTCTTTGAAGTGCTTTTTGCTCTTTTCATCTTCACCTCCTTATTACATGTCTGGTTTGGATTATAAACATAGTTAGCACTATAACACCTCAGATCCTGCATGCTCTTTGGTGCCGCCACCTTGCCTTCAATCTGTAGCTTTTCATCTCTGCATGACTTTGATCTAAACTCCATGATGGAACAAGAGAGAAATATTGAGGTTGTGTTTTAAGAAATGGTTGTGATTTTTGGTGTTTAATATGTTGTTTTTTCTATTTGGTTGATGGAAGGTGTAATAGGGACTTATCCAACTTTGCTTAACAATGTAGAATTGTAATGAGACTTTTGGGTTTAACTAGCTTTCTCTTGTTGAAGTGTTGAAATCGATTTTGGGAAGATGCCAAAGAGAAACTTGTATTGTCACAAAAATACAAATGAATGGATGAACCCTTTTAACCTACTGAGTACTATTAGCTTGAGTTTAACTTTACAAATTTCCATAATAAAAGTACAAATAAACTAATGGACAGACATGAAAACATTGATGTTTAAGAGGATAACAACCCCACATTTGTACATCTTGAGAATCTTCTTGTATATCATTCATTATTAGTTTTAACAATTTAAACATCATCTACTTCTATTCTATCCAATTTATTAAAATCATTTTACCTTAAACTTTCCTTTTTAATTTGGATACACTAGATAAAAAACGTGTCTGAACAGCTGATACCAAATTGAGGGGACTATATTAAGAGAATTTCAAACCTCCAAAATATGTAGAGTTTATTTTATGGTAATCTTCAACCTCTTTTACATTGTATTAATAAAAGTTTTTAATTATTTTTATTTTTGGGTTTTAAAGCTTCGGTCAATTTTTGATCGATCAATCATTATAAAATAATTATATTAAAAAATTTGCATATTTTTTATTAAAAAAATTTATGATTTAAAATTTTTTACACTATATTTTTTATTATAATAATTATAATTAAATATTAAATATTATCAATATATAAATTTATTTTGCTTTATTTATGTTTTTTTAGATTATAACTTGCTATGGTTTTTGAAATTTGTTTATCCATTTTGGATCTTATGGTTTTGGTTTATATGATTGCGATGTCTGCTTGGTATTCATGTCATCATTTCTTTCTCGTAGTTCTTGAAATTTCTTATTTTGATAAGTTGTTCTATATTGCATTATGAATTTTTTAATGTGTGTAGTTAGTGTAGGCTAAAAGCTCCCCTGGTAAACAAAGTATTTGGAATACCCACCAGAAAAGAGGTAGCTCAGAGATTCATTTTCATCTGCCACATTGCTTCCTCATTCTTCACTGCATGTGGATAACTGATAAGGTAGACATCATGAGATGAATTATTTTAAGAAACAATCTAAAGAAGTAAGGATTCTATGTCACTTAGCAAAGGTAACCTTCCTCTCCCCCTGATTCTAACATCCACCAGTGAGTAATCTCAATGAACCTTTTCAACCATTTTATTGATGCTGCGTCATGTGGAATGATAATGACCGCATAACCAAGCTTTTTGTAGAAAGGCAATAGTTGTCTATTCAAGTATTACTCTTTTGGGAACAAATTCTCCTCCTTATAAACGTAAGATCAAATTCCCGTCAAAAAACGACTCTTACTCCATAACATATGAAATAAGTTTGTACATACAAATGGAGTCGCACATTGTATTTTACATATTTTCTAACGAGCATTTTCATCAAGATGAGTAACAAAAAACAAGCAAAATGCTTCATAATGTTAGAATAGGTCTCAACAAATTTGGAGTTTTGCCCAAAAGAAATCAAACCCAAACCACACCTTTGATTAGTCGTACTGTTTTGAGTCTTGAAGAGATGGAAAGACAACTTCAGAGTCGGCTTATCTCTCTTGTACTCATTCCAATATTGAAAAATCTTGACAAACATCCAACTTAGCAAAAGCAAATGCAAATGGGGCATTCTTCAAGTGGTTCATAACACTGATCTTAAAATCATTAAATGGAAGACTAAAGCCTAAAAGAGAATAAGCACTTGTGAAAAGGGATGACACACTTGTCATATTGGTCCCATACCTCCCACATCAATTGAAGTATGGTC
The DNA here is from genome assembly GCF_029867415.1 of Vicia villosa. Classification (NCBI taxonomy): domain Eukaryota; kingdom Viridiplantae; phylum Streptophyta; class Magnoliopsida; order Fabales; family Fabaceae; genus Vicia; species Vicia villosa. The sequence goes on from NC_081181.1 coordinate 217,779,927, forward strand.
TAAGCCACCCTCACGACGAAAGAGATTGCGATCCCCAATTTTCCCGGTCCACCAAGTTACCGAGATATCTTACTTTGCCTTCCTAATCATAGTTGGTGCAATCTCCACAGTCCTTAGCGCTACGAAGAAGATCCTAATATAAACAAGATAAGACGAGCAAGAAAATTCAAACACAAACACTCATATAAGAATCTGCCAACAATAAAAAATCTCCCAAAAAGAGAAACATATGTGTCAAAAGCTCACTACCTAGGAAACTCTAGATAATGAGGCAAAAGCAAGAAGAAAAGATTAGCTATATTTGAAAGAAAATGAATCAATTGCTCATGCATGCCAAGTGCCAACGAGTGAAGATCTCATATGAATTTGACCAAAGCTGAAAAAGGGAAGCTCGCGAGAAAGAATGACATAAATAAACTATTTTGCAAACTCTTTTGCAAGTCGCTAATGGCAGAAAAAGGGAAAAATGACGCTTCAAAAACCTCTTATAAGCGACTCATCCATTAAAGATTGTACGATGCATTGCGCACCACCAACACTTGAAATTTCATCGAAAACTATTCTAAGCAATCAAGTGTTTTAAAGAAGAGAAAATATCACCATCAACTAACATAAGGACACATATCTTTTATTCCTAGTGAAACATTACATATTACTAGGGTATGAAATGCGTATATTCCCGATGACAATAAAATTGTATTGAAGGATTTCACTTCTCGGAATCTAGCGGTCGGGTTGGAGCATAATTTGACAAACCCTTCATCCTGCAAAGCAGAGACAAGAGATTGGAAGACAACTATTATCAGCCGTTCTTGAGGCCCGAGACGAAAGACTGAATGATACGGTGAAGAAATTAACGCGCATAACATGTATACCATTCTCCCTTGGAAACAAACGATTTTGCCCGCGGGAGCTTTGATGACCATCCAAATCAATCTAACCTTATCCGCGATCCACGTTTCACTCTACACTTACCATTTCTCAAGTATTCAAATCCACTAACACTCATACATCTCTTGTTGTTCTCTTACCGATTTAGGTGTGAGAGTGCAAACGTTGCTGGCCAGTCCCATCTCCACCACATCAAAAATTCAAATCTACCACAACAAACTTAACTTCCTCGTTTACCGATCAATTTTGACTCCACTACGGAACAATCGTAAATATTTCAAAAAATATAATCGTTTTTTATATATTATCTATTGATAGTTATATTTGTTAATTTTTTAATAACACAATTTTATTCAAAAATTTATATTGTAGTTTGGTGAGATATTTATGTTAAATAACAAATATTTATAAAATAAAAAATTATCAAGAGCTAATTAGGAAGGGACACATGATATAACAAACTTATTTCAAATAATAATATTATAGATTATAGATAAATAGACTTATCGATTATGATTTTAAAATCCAAAAAATAATCTAATTTATAAATTAAAATTAAGATTAACAAATTAAATTTATTGGCGAAATACGTTTAAATAATATTTGATTAAATGGAATGAAATTTTATAGTAATAATTAATATAATCAAAATAATCAAAATAATATATTTAATTTGTTGAAATTTTTGTGTGAAATAAAAAAAACCACTTTTGTAATATATGTAGCTTTAAAAAAAACCACTTTTAAAAAAAACCACTTTTGAAAATATATGTAGCTTTTATTAAAATATTTATACTAGATAAAAAAAATTAAGTTTAATAAAAAATAAAAAAATATAAAAAATAGACTCAAATTAATATAGATAGTTTGTTTATATAATTTCTCAAAATAATAGTAGATAGATACAAAATCAGTTATAAAAAATAGGAAATAATATAAGATATGATTTTTTTTGAATAAATATATAATATGATTGATACCTAGCTAGTACCAGCAAAAACATATACGAGTATCTTAACCTAATTCTCTCTCTCACTCTCACCTTCAACTCCACGGCGCAGATCCGAGGAGTTTGGGAAACCCTAATTCACTTCTTCTTCAACCTCTCTCTCACTTTCTCTCTCTACGAACAGGTATTCCTAACTCAATTTCTCCCTGAATTTCATACTTTTTCATCAATCGAGTTTTTGTGCTTTGAATCTGAGGTTGATCTGATTGTAGAAGTTCTGATATATGAAATCAATTTATCGTTTGTTTGTGATTTGTTGTATGCTAAGTTCGAATTCGAGATTTGAATCATCGTTTTACTGTGTGTCGTTACATATTCTCGTGGAGGATTTGTTGTTTATTTGATTGGTGCTGTTTTGTGCTTCTATTTATTTTTGAAATCGAGATTAATGTTTGAAATTTTTGTTTTTTTTCCTGATTGATTGATGTATTGTTTATGAGCGTGCTGTTATTTTATAACACTAACGAATTACAAACCTTAATTTTGTTTTTCTCATATTGGGATTGTATTGTGATTTGTTATAATTTTGTTGGATGTCTTGAATTTTACCTTAACTGTGTTCTTTTATATGCAGTATGGCAGGTTTGGCTCCGGAAGGTTCGCAATTTGATGCTAAGCAGTATGACACTAAGATGAATGAATTGTAAGTAATGGAGTAATGCATTATTTGTGTTTGTGTTTTATATTATGTAATTTTAATGTTTGTAATTAATTGCAGGCTTTCCACCGATGGACAAGAACTCATCACCACTTATGATGAAGTCCATGATACTTTTGATGATATGGGATTGCAAGAAAATCTCCTCAGAGGCATATATGCTTATGGTATATGGATGATTTTTTTATTTGTTTCTTTGACCACTTATTTACTATGTAACAATGTTAGTAAGCAGTTATTGAAGGGTGCTTTCAGTAATGCGTTTGATATTGTTTTCTGTAAGATTCACCCCTATGCTACTTAATTCTTTAGAATTGCAGTAACCCAATTGGACCTTCTGACAATTTTAATAACTTTTCCAGCATTAACTCAAACAATTATTGGGTGCTGGACTAACTAAACTTTGAAGGATTATCTTTTTGAAAAGCATAAACATTTATTTTTAGTCAGTGGGCTTGGCAAGAGTTGGGGTTGTTCATTAATTTAACTTAGAGGTTACTTAGTCGGTGTGCTTGACCTCTGCCTGCCCCGAACCCTTTGATAGCGGTCACTTATTATCCACTGGCTTGTCATTGATAAGCTGCCAACAACATAGAGGGCAGCTGTTTTTCTCTCTCTTTTCTTTAATTGCTCGAGACAAAGGTTATGGTTTTGAAAATTTGTCTCTGTTTCTAAATATTCAATTTTTAGCTGATTAAAAAGTAAATTTGCTTAGTTGTTCCTATTGTGTTTTGGAGCTAATACATCTCACATAGTAATACTAGTATTGCACTTTAAAGAATATTTTGAAAAAATTTATGAATCTAGCTCTGCCACAAGACCATGTCTGATGTTTTGTTTTTGTGCTTAAGGTTTTGAGAAGCCTTCTGCAATCCAGCAAAGGGGAATTGTTCCTTTCTGCAAAGGTCTAGATGTGATTCAGCAGGCTCAGTCTGGAACTGGAAAGACTGCAACCTTTTGTTCTGGAATTTTGCAGCAGCTCGATTATGGATTGGTTCAGTGCCAGGCTTTGGTTTTGGCACCAACAAGGGAACTTGCACAGCAGATCGAGAAGGTTATGAGAGCTCTTGGTGATTACCTTGGTGTTAAAGTTCATGCTTGTGTCGGTGGCACTAGCGTTCGTGAGGATCAGCGTATTCTCCAAACTGGTGTCCATACCGTTGTTGGCACTCCTGGACGTGTGTTTGACATGCTGCGAAGACAGTCTCTTCGATCAGATAGCATAAAAATGTTTGTTTTGGATGAGGCTGATGAGATGCTTTCACGTGGTTTCAAGGACCAGGTGTGTTGGTTTTCTGATTCTTAGAACTGAATTTGGCTGGGTTATTTTTTTTTGGCTCTGTGATGCACATGTTCGTGCATTCTAGTTTTTCCAACTCTGAAACCCTTTTATGTTCATTTGACACACCTTCACTAGCACCCGATGAATTTTTTGTCTTAATTAGCTAACTGTTCATTTTCTTTTATGTTCGAAAAATGCAGATCTATGATATCTTCCAGCTTCTGCCACCCAAAATTCAGGTTGGAGTGTTCTCTGCTACAATGCCACCAGAAGCCTTGGAGATCACAAGGAAGTTCATGAATAAGCCAGTGAGAATTCTGGTAAAGCGTGATGAATTGACCCTTGAGGGTATTAAGCAGTTTTATGTGAATGTTGACAAGGAAGAATGGAAACTAGAGACATTATGTGACCTTTATGAGACTCTGGCTATCACTCAGAGTGTCATTTTTGTCAACACAAGGCGCAAGGTGGACTGGCTCACTGACAAAATGAGAGGCAGGGACCATACAGTCTCAGCCACCCATGGAGACATGGACCAAAACACTCGTGATATCATCATGCGTGAATTCCGCTCTGGTTCTTCCAGAGTTCTCATTACCACCGACCTTTTGGCTCGTGGTATTGATGTTCAGCAAGTGTCTTTGGTGATAAACTATGATCTTCCTACCCAACCTGAAAACTATCTCCATCGCATTGGGCGAAGTGGGCGTTTCGGAAGAAAAGGTGTTGCTATAAACTTTGTCACTGTGGATGATGCAAGAATGCTGTCTGATATTCAAAAGTTTTACAATGTCACCGTTGAGGAATTGCCTTCAAATGTTGCCGATCTTCTCTGATGAGTTAATTTTTGTTCTTTGTTAAGTCATCAGTTTTTTTTAGTTTTTGACAAATGCTATTTTCTGTTCTTTTTTGGTTACCATTTTTACCCATTAGAGATCAAAGACATCTGACTCTATTTATAATGGATTTATGAATTTTGTTTTATTGCTTAATTAATTAGAAGGGTGATCTAGACTTTTTCATTTCTACCGTATGTATTTCTTTTGTTTAAATTAAACCACAAGCTAGCATAGCAATCGAAGGTTATATATATTTTGTCTGGAATAAGACGGTAGGTTGCTTAGTTTGTCGAGTGTATTATGGTTTCTTTCATATATTTTGGAACTTAATTATGGAGATATTTGACTCGCATCTAAGAGACCTTCATTTGTGAGTGCTGTTGAATAGGCCTTATGTAAATACTGACATATAACTTACATTGTTGTGAAGATCGCTAGACTTCTATGAGATTTTAAATTATGAATATTAAACTATAAAAATGCTATGGAAAAGATGTTAATAAGGTTTTTTAGACTCCTTTGAATTAAAAAAATAAGTGAGACTTCTTAATTTCATGATTCGAAACCTCGATTTAACCATTAGCTTGTGGATGGTATGGTGTTGTAACTGGGTTTCAGACCGTGGATGGTATGGTGTTGTAACTGGGTTTCAGACCGTAATGCTACGCTTTTTCTAATTGAGAATTGCAAAAAAGAACACCTTTGAAGTACCAAAACGTGAAAAAATGTTTTTCTTTAGAAATTTGTTCACGGTTTTGTCATCAGCTTTCGCACACACAATTGCTTCCACCCATTTGGATACATAGTCCACAACAACTAAGATATATTTACAAGAAAAAGATGGTGGAAATGGGCGTACAAAGTCAATGCGACAACAATCGAAAACTTCAACTTCTAGCATATTTTACAACGACACGTTTCTTTTGCTTATTCCACCACTTTGTTGGCAACTATCACAACTATGAGCATGCAAATAAGCATCTTTAAACAAGGAAGGCCAAAAGAACTCCAATTGAAGAACTTTCGCTGCCGTCCTTTGTCCACTATAGTATCCACCATAAAGTGAATTATGACAATACCACAAAATACTTTTTGCTTCCTCCTTTGTAACACACATTCTCAACAAATTATCCACAACAATTATGAACAAATATGACTCATCCCACACATAGAAGGTAACATCACGAAGAAACTTTTTTCTTGCATTTCCACTCAAATCTTCGGGAATCCATCCGGTACTTTGTGATTAGCCAAATCAGCAAACCATGACCTTTCTTGAATCATGAATAGTTTCTCATCTGGAAAATATTCCGCAACTTCACTTTCTTTCTTTGTAATTTCATTGTTCACCAACCTTGACAAGTGGTTCGCCACCAAATTCTTTGTCCTTTTTTTGGTCTCGAATCTCTAAGTCAAATTCTTGCAACAACAAGATCCATCTAACGAGCCTTTGTTTGGAGTTTGGTATGGTGAGCAGATACTTTAAAGTTGCATGGTCAGTGTACACAACATCTTTCGAACTGATTAGATATGAGTTAATTTTTTCTAATGCATACACTATAGCTAGCCATTCTTTTTTCAGTTGCTAGCATAATTAATTTGTGCTTCATTAAAAACTTTGATCAAGTACTGCACTAACTACATAATCACTAGCATCACACATTAGTTCAAAGTCAAGTTTCCAATCGGGTGCTATGATTATTGGTGCAATTATCAATTTTTTGTTTCAATTTATTAAAAGTTAGTAAACAAGCATCATAAAAAATAAAAGACTTATCTTTGTTGAGAAAGTTGCTTAATGGCTTTGCAATCTTTGAGAAGTCTTTGATAAATCTTCGATAGAAGCCCGCATGACCAAAAAAACTTCGAATCCCCTTTACGTTCAATGGTGGTGAAAACTTTTCAATAACCTCCACTTTGGCTCGATCAACTTTAAGGCCTTTGGATGAAACTTTATGACCAAGGATAATTCCCGTGGTAACCATGAAGTTACATTTCTCCTAATTAAGCACTAAGTTGGTTTCCACACACCTCTTCAAAAGGGTATCCAAGTTTTTCAAGCATAAATCAAAAGAAGCTCCAAAAACGGAGAAGTCATCCACGAACACTTCCATAGTTTTCTCAATGAGAACAGAAAATATGGCTTGCATAAACCTTTAAAAAGTGGTCGGTGCATTACACAAACCAAAGGGAATTCGTCTATACGCGAAAATCCTAAAAGGACAAGTGAAAGTCGTCTTTTCATGGTCTTCCGGATTAACTGAAATTTGGTTGTACCCGGAATAACCATCTAAAAACAATAGAACTTTTGACCTAATAACCTTTCTAGGATTTGATCCATAAATGGTAGAGGAAAGTGATCTTTTCTAGTTGCTTGATTAAGCCTCTGGTAATCAACGCATATCCGCCAATCCGTTACCGTCCTTGTTGGAATCAATTCATTCTTTTCATTTGTTATCACGGTCATTCCACCTTTCTTTGGCACCACTTGCATCAGACTAACCCAAGTACTACCGGAAATAGGATAAATCATCCCAACTTTCAATAACTTCACCACTTCCTTTCTCCCAACTTCTTTCATTGTAGGATTGAAGCGGCGTTGGGGTTGAGCGATCGGCTTGAAATCCTCTTCCATCATGATTTTGTGCATGCAATAAGCCAAACTAATCCCCTTCAAGCCGGAGAGAACCCAACCTATTTCTTCCTTGTTGTCTTTCAACACATGGATTCGTTTCTCTTATTCTTTGCTAGACAATGAACCACTAATGATAACCAATTTATTACCACCCTCTTCAAGAAACACATATTTCAAGTGAGATGATATCATTTTCAACTCAATCTTTGAATCATAAAGTTTTGGCTCATTCTTCAACTCTTCATTTTTAAATTCAAAATGATTAATCTCTTTCAATACCTCAAGTTCTCTTAAACAATCTTTGATTTCTTTCTCTTCATCGTCATTGAGAACTTTAAGAGCATCAGTCAAGATCTTTTCAAGAGGAGTGATCAAGTGAACTTTCTTTTCCACATCAAAGATAGCCTTCTCGGTAGCATCTATTCTAAAGCAATCTCCTTTATCCGTTGAATGCTTCATTGCTTCAAAGAGATTAAAACACATTTTCTCATCTTGTACCGGGAGTTTCATCAAACCATCATCAATATCAATCATCATTCTTACAGTCTTCATGAAAGGTCGGACAAGAATCAAAGGAGCATCATCCTCCTCCTCTATATCTATTACAACAAAATCAATGGGGGAGAAAAAATTATCCACCTTCATTAACACCTCTTGAGCTACACCATAAGGACAAGTGGTGGATTTGTCAGCTAGTTAAGGTGTCATTCTTGTCTCTATGATGTTAATATTTTCCAATATTCTCACCACGGATAATAGAATCAAATTAATGCTTGAACCTAAATCCACTAGTGCTCGACCAATATCCACGTCACCAATTGTGACAGATAATGTAAATCTTCTGGGATTATTCTCTTTTCTTGAAATTGTTCTTTAAAATAATGGAACTACAACTAGCATCAAGGTTGATAATCTCTTAATCCGTATATCTCTTCTTCTTAGAAATAATATCCTTCATGAATTTTACGTAAGTAGGCATTTGCGCTAATGCTTCAGAAAATGGAACACTGATTTGTAAACAGCTAAAAGTATCCAAGAATCTAGCATAATGCCTTGCATTATCTTTCTTTATGGGTGCATGAGGATAAGGTAAGTTTTGAACCAGAGGGCTTCTCACTTTCTTTTTCTCCTCTTGTATTTTCTCCTTTTATTCCTCACTTTTTTCTTCTCTATCTTTTCTTTTTCAATTCTCTCATTTTCAACTATGACTCCCTCATTTTTATGCTAACTTCCTCATTTCAACTTCATCACAAATTCCAACTACTTTACCACTCCTAGATAAAATTTCCTTACAATACTCCTTAGGATTAGTTTGAGTATATTTCGAAAATGATGGTCCAGTTTGTTACTCGGCCAATTGCTTGGTTAGTTGACCAACTTGAGTCTCCAAATTCTTTATTGCCGCTCCATTGCTCTTTTGATTAGCCATTGACGCTTGCATGAATTTCGTCAAAGTTTCCTCCAACTTAGAAGGTTTTTCTTGAGGAGGTAGATTTTGGTAAGGATTTTGTCTATTAGAAGTATCTTTTCTCCACCCTTGGCCATATTGTTAATTTTTTCCTCTTTGTTGATATTCTCCTTGATTTTGAGAAGGAGCTTGCCTTTGTTGATAGCCTCATTGGTTTTGATTGCCCAATAATTTACTTCTTCACTCTCTGGTGGACAATACCCCGTTTGGTAATCTCTATTACATAGCTCACATGAAGCAACTTTCTAGTGCTTTTTGGGAAGCTCTTGCAATTCTTTTAATTATCGAGGAACTCTAGAAATTTTCTTGGTGAGTTCCTCCACTTATTGAGAAAGTAACTTGTTTTGATTTAAGATTGCATCATTTGTCCCTAATTCAATAAGCCCTAGTTTCTTTTGTTAATACTTTGGATTATGTTGAATTTCGAGATCATTTCACGCCATCTCCTCATTAATTTCAATTGCCTCCTCCACAGTTTTTCCCATTAAAGAACCACCCGCAGTAGCATCTAACAAGAGTTTTGGTTGAGGTAAAAGACCATTGCAAAAGATGTGTATTTCAGTGATCTCATAGAAAACATAACTTGGACACTTCCTAAGCATTGATTATACCTCTCCCATGCTTTATTAAGAGACTTAGTCGAACTTTGTGAAAATACCGAAATTACAGTTTTAGCTTCATGAACCTGGATAGTGGAAAAAATATCTCAATAATTTTATCCTCTAAAGCATTCTAATCTGTCATTGTTTGAGTGGGTTGATCAAGGTATCAATCCTTAGCCTTACCAATCAAAGAATGAGGAAATAATCTTTTGAACACTCGCTCTTTCTCCGCTTCCGGAGCTCCAATTGCGCCAACAATTTCATAAAACTTTGTAAGATGGTTGTATGGATCTTCATGATGAAGAATGGTAAAAGGATTTGCATACAAAATTTGAAGTATGTTAGTCTTTATCTTATAATGCCTTGCATTGTTAGAATTTTGAGCAAACTGAGCATTCCTCCTTGGACTATTAGTACACGGACCTCTCGGAGGTGGCACTAGATCCATCATAACTTCTTCAATTCCTTAAGGTGTTGAAGAATTAGTAGATTTTTGTCTTAGTCTTCTTTCTTTGGCTAGTTGTATTATCCTTCTGGTTTTTCTATTAAGTCTACGAGCAGTCCTTTCAATCTTAGGATAAAAAAAGAGTTGATCTTTAGGTACACTTCCTCGCATAAACAAAAAGATGAAACACTAACCAAGAAAGTGAACAAAGGCTAGGAATCAAATGTTAATATAATAATACAAGTTACTCTCAAAACAATACACTATTGCAATGCTTGTAATATTTTATATGCCAATCCCCGACAACTGCGCCATTTTGTTGAAACACTTTTATAGGATAAGTATTTGCTTTATCGTTTCCACAGGGATTGATGCGATATTACCGCCGTTCTACAGTTAATAATGTTTTGACTAAGGGTTTTAGAAAGGTTTTGGTAACAAAAAAGTAGCGATTGCATGAAAATTAATTAATGACGGTAAAAAATAGAGTTTTGAACTGTTTAATAAAACATGTCAAGATTAGATTTCGTTAACCTATTTCATATATATCCGATTAATCAAGCGTATGAACTTGTTAATGATCAATATAATAGTGTATCCTTTCAATACCATTTATCTCTAAAGCGATATCGTGAATATTATCATGTTAATCACTAGATGATCTCTCATGCCAACAAACAATCAACATAATAATCTTTAAAGCTTGGTACAAGTGATTATTAACTCACAAATTTATCTCTAGAATTTGTTCTTTGATATATGATATCTCTTGGTCATGGTTTGAAATATAACTCTCAATAATGATTCAAATAAACAAATATAACATTAACAACAAGATACTCACCATATATTGATCATCAACCAAGTTCATACACAATAGATCAAAATAAATACATAACCTACAAGTTAACTACCTCTAATCTTGATACAAGAGAGATTTAGCTATCCATAGAAATGGTAGATTCAAGAACAAGGAAAAAGAGAAGATGACCAAGCATCAAAGGTGATTTCTCGACTATTGATGCGGAATCGACTTTGATTCTTTGATTATTGACTTGTAGATTGTTTTTCTCTAATTTCTCTCTCCAAAAGTGTGTGTTATGTCCCAACATATCTGATTGAAAGAATATATAGTGAGGAAAAAGTCGCAGACCGCGCTTAGCCCGCTTTTGCGCGCTAAGCACACTCCCACTTAGAAAACTTAAATCACCTTAGCGCGCTAAGCGCGCCAAACTGGGGCCTAGCGTCAAAATATTTGTCCAATCTGTTATCTTCGCTCTATGAGCGCGCTAAGCCTGCCCTGTCCATGCTCCAAGCTTCCACAAAACACATAAACCTGAAATTTCTTACCAAAAATGATTAAATACAAATGATTTACTCGATTAAATAATAATACAACTATTTACACTAAAACAAGGGGTTTTTTCCCAATAATTTGCATGAAATAAAATTGAAGACCACCAATAACTATACTCAATATTAACACATTTTGGTACCTAACAGTGGGAGAGGGTAGGGAAGGAGGAGAATGAGCAACCATCACCATTTCTTTCATCTTGCAAGTGTGGTTTTGACTATCTTGAATAAGAATAAGAGATACTCTAATCAAAGGCTTCAAGAGTTCAATATCATCACCTTATACACCTCTCATAGTCAGAATCTTCATCATCAATAAGGTGAATTCCATTAGTTAGGAACTTGGGGTAAGAATTGGGGAAAAATGCATGTTATTGGGGTTAGAATGAGAATGATCCCCTGCATGCTTGTTTGATGCATGAATTTGTGTTTTGTGATGTTAATTGCATGTTATTCATGTTAAGAATGTTCATGCCTAGTTTGGGAAAGTTTAGATGATGTTTAGAATGTGTTAGAATTGGTTTGATGTAGGAAAATGTAGCATTTTTGCCTATGGTTTCGTGTGCAATCGATTGGAGTAACAGTGCAATCGATCACTCACCGTGAAAAATGTGTTATTTTTGCTCTATTTTAGTGTGTAATCGATTGGAGGGGTGATGCAATCAAATTCTCTGTGAAAAATGGGATTTTTTTATGTTCTTCTTCAAGTGCAATCAATTGCAAGGATGTGCAAATCGATTTACACCTGACTGAAAGTGACCTTTTATTGTTTCGACTATAACTTGAGTTTTACAACTCGTAATGGAGCCCGGTCGAAAGAGTTGGAAAAGTCTTTTAATGCGCCTTATGAATGTGCTTAAATATCCCGTTCGTTTCGGTTGAATGTTTGGAGATGTTAGCCCTTGTGGCCTGATGCTTGGTGTGATTTCATGTATGCTTAAATTGAAGCAGACCTGAGCTACTTGGTGGTAAATCACGTACGACCTTGAATTTATGTTTGACGGGTCTTTACCGTTGCGACGTGCTTGTTGATAACACAAAAATGTATCGTATATTCTGACCTGATTCACATGCTATTTAGTGCCTTTTTATTATGTTTTATATGGTATTATGTCGTCTTATGTTCGTGTTCCATGTACTTGTCGATTATATAGCGTCCATGCAAGAAAGCCGGAAAAGGAGCAAAAAACCAAGTTTCTGGCAAATGGCGGTCGCCATTAGCAGACGGCGGTCGCCATTAGCAGACGGCGGTCGCCGTTTTGTGCCCAGTCCAAAAAAGTAACCGCCGACTAACAACACTACTTTTGAAGATTCTTCCACTTTCTCCAACTTCCCATTATCTCCATTTTCTCCCACTTCCTATTAACTCCACTTTCTCCAATTTCCCATTATCTCCACTACTTCTCACATGATGCCTAAAGTAACTTCCAATAATTTTCACTATATAAAGGACCTAGCATTCACATTTCAAGGAATCCAAATTTATGCGCGGAAGCGTTCGTAGTTTTAGACATAAATTACATTTGTAAAAGTGGTAGTTTTTCACATCGAGAAACTACCACACCATTAGTATTAAGCCTAAAATCAGTGTACTCTTAGAACATTAAATCTTTCCAAAATTAATAAAAGTTGTTTCAGTTCATCTTTATTTCAAGTATTGCAATTTATTTCCAGTTTCTACAGGTTTCCTTTTATTGCTTTATTATTATTATTATTATTATTATTTTATTATTATTATTATTATTATTATCATTATTATTATTATTATTATTATTATTATTATAATTACTACTATTATTATTGTTATAATAATAATAATAATAATAATTGTTTATCGATTTGTTTAATTTAATTATCTTGTTGTTCTTAATTGCAATCGTTATGTTCAATTAATAATATGTCTTGCTAAATTGCCTTGAGTCCGGTAGGTGAGGATCGTCGTTTTCGACGAGACTCAATAACGAAGTTGGCTTAAGTTTTGCATAAAATTATGTTTTGGTATTTTGTTTCCGAGATCAATTTAAATAGATTTGTCATGAGAGTGAGAGGTTGCTTAACATGATTTTGTTACGAGAGTGAAAAATTAACTAAGGATCGCACCGACATTTCGAGAGGATAGGGTTTGAACTGGATAGTGGGAACGGGGCATTGATCCTAAAGAGGGCGAGAGCACTTTGGGGATCGATTACGACTTAATTAGTTTTCAAAATATGTTTCTTAATTAAAATAGGCGAGTGAGAGTAAAATTTCATGTTTAGGGAATGTGGCTTTGTCCAAGACCGCGAGAGCGTGAGGTTTAGTCTTTAAATTGTTATTTTCTACTAAACACCCTTTTAACTTCAGTTTTAGCCAACGAGTTACAGAGTCCCCCAGGTATGTGGAATACACATTCCAGCCTCTCTTTTCTTATATATTTCCTTAATCCTATTTCAATTTTAGTTCTAGTCTTAGTTTCCCTTTAATCAAATATTCATATCCTTAGCTTTACAAAGTGACAATAGATAGCGGTAGGTTGACTGTAGGTCTCTGTGAGTTCGACAATCTTTTATATTACTTCGATACATCTGTGAGCTTGCAATCAGATCACTTGTGAGGGTCCGAAAGGACATAGCCCTCTTGTGGATACTACACATAGACGTTCTCGGTATATTATACACACCTGAGCTACCATTACGATGTGCTTGTGAGAGTACGAAATAACTTAGCCCACTTGTGGATAACACACATCGGCGTACTTGGTATGGTGAGGTTGTGATGTCATGTAGGCTACATCATTTCGGATTTACTCACCTCCAATGATGCCACGTAGGCAACATCACTAAGCTTTTGCCTAGTGGGCTTGTGTAGTTATGATAGCGTATTTGCACTAGTGGTGATCAGATCTGCGTATGGTGATTGATAGTGTCGTGATGCCACATAGGCATGTGCAAGTCCCTTGACACTAGACACGGGGGATAACCCATCGGGGGCGTGGTTTTGTAGCCTATGTAGACTGATCGAACTTACTTCCGGATTCCTTGTACAAGGGTACGAGTATGCATACTTGTTTTACGTTTGGTTGTGTGCATATTTGTACCAGGCCGTGAGGAAACCCCGGATCCACGTTGGATCCGTTTGATTGCATTCACCTTGTAGAACTAAGCGAACCCATAAGATAGGGGAACTCACTGAGATTTAGTAATCTCACCCTAATCCTATTACTATTTTCAGGCACATGTTAGAAGTGAAGAATTGCTAGATGGTCAGTGGTGAAGATTATTGACGAGCAGATGGCAGGAAGACCTCATCAGTTCTTATCTTTCCGCTGTGCATGGTTGTAGACAAGTTGACTGTATACATTTTGTTGAACAAGAGTATAATTGTATATGAATTTAATTCTTGTCTTTTCCAGCTTATGTATGTTTCTATGTACCATTTGTAACATCACTATATATTATTCTAGACATATATGTACGGGATGTTACAGTTGATATCAGAGTAGGTCGATTCTTGTCTCTGCCATAAAACATCACTAGAAATTCTATTCTCTCTCATATGTGTGTGATGCTAACTTGATTTCTACTATCATATTATTTAGTTGTTGAGCCTGATCACCTCTCTGACTGCATATGTGATAGGTAAGATCATGGTGAGCCCCCACGAGGATGTCTGAGATCCGACGCGACTCAAGATGGATTGGGAGAAGCCTGTTAAGTTGGGAGAATGTTGTTATCGTCGAGCATAAATGGAGCATTGACGCGGGATAATTGACAACCCAGCTTTTGTGGTGAGATTTATGGCAACTGGAATTCCTAGGGTTTCGACTGGATGAAGTGAAACTTTCTCTAAGTCCCTGTAGAAGTGGAGAAAATTCACGTAACACCTGAGTAGGAAGTTAGTAAGGGAATTATGAGATGGGACAATCATATTGAAGCCATTAGGAAATTATCTACTCAATCATGTGTACCCAGTTAGATAAGGGACTATTGTAGCACCTGAGTAGGAAGATAGTAAGGAAATTCTGCGATGGGACTATCGTATTGAAGCCATTAGGATATTTGCCACTCAATCACGTGTACCCAGTTAGAGAAATGACTATCATATATCATTGCTTATCCTACATGTTGTTGTTGCACCCTGATTTTTACCCTAAGATTCCAAATCATTTGCACTGTCATATTTTATTCGATTTTTCTTTATGTTTACTAACCATTAATCAAAATTACAAAAAAAAACATGTCTTGTTTCTCTTTTATTGTGTTAAACAGGGATTGAATCCAAAAAGCGAGATTTGCGAGACGATGCGAAGCAGTCGATGTAAAAGTCGATATTTCGAGTCTATTTCAAGTCAAGATTTAGAGTTTCATTCTTCTTTCTTTTTAATTCAAGTTCATTTTATAATTTTATATTAATTTTAGTTTTAATTCTAATTTTAATTCAAAATTGAAATATCCTTTTGATTTGAATTACTATTAGAAATTAAAATTAATTTTTAATATAAAATCATTTCTTTTTATTTCATTAATCTTTTCTTATATTTTTGTTGTTATTAACCATTTCTTTCTATTTTTATTATTAGTATTACTTCTTTTGTCTTTTATGTCAAAAAATAGGTGAGAGAAGGGAATTTCAAAGAGCACCCACACAAGCCAAGTTCACGTTTCCAGCAAGTTTTAGATTTCCAGCCAGCTTCAAAATCAAGTTCACATTACATTCATTTTCCAATTCAAATTCAAAATAGTTCATGCATTTCACACTTTCATGGCAAACTCAAAACAAATTCTCAGCTCAATCCTGACCATACATTTGAATTTAATCAAGGGTTGAAATTCTTCAGAAGTGATTCACACGGATCCATCCCAAATCTCCCTCCAAATTGCAACAGAAAACTTCAAATATCTTGGCTATAAATACAGATGCATCTACACAGAAAAAGGCAGGAGAAAAAGAGTAATGTTATGCTGCCAAAATGATTCCAGAAAATTTCTCCTCCAAAAATTGATCTAAACCGATTTACAAACCTACTTTGCATCCTTCCTCCGATTCAACAAAACAACGCACCTTCATACACCTGTAAATTCACGATTCATCATCAATTCCGTACAACGATATCGACATCATCACCGTGACGACGCAGCTGAAGCCTATTTTCAACCAGGCTTCTTCAAATCAAAACGCAACAACAATCTTCATCAACCACTCATCATTGCACAGTCTCGGATCGCTCGGATTTTCATTCTACATAACTGGATTCGTGGTTATCATCACAGTTTGAAGAATAACAGTTTGAAGAATAAAGCGGAGAAGAAGAAGGAGCATATTACTACACCACTGGTATTCTTGTCTCAGACTCAAAGCTTTAATCCAGGTTCCATTACCTCTTCACTCTATCATATTGATTATTTCGGAGATATGTTGTTGCTGCTCTACTTGCTGCGTGTTGTTGTTGCTGTGATCTTGCATTCCAAATAATATGATGATATTGTTCATGCTTCTTTTATCGTTGTTGTTTGAACTATTGATTGTTGTGTTTCAACCGAGAGTGATTAGAAGTTAGGTAGAATTGTGAGAGTATACGTAGCGACGAGAGTCAGAGAGGAGAGATGTGAGGCGTTGTTGTCATTGTTTCGAGAAGAGAGATGAGCTTGTTGTTGATATTTTGTTCTTGTTTTGTATCGGTAGAAATTAGAAAACAGAGTGGAGAGGAGATGTTGTTATTGTTGTTGATTCGAGTGAGAGAGATGAAGATAGGTTTGTTGTTATGGATTGGTGAGTGTGAAACAGAGCCATGGAAACAGAGCAGTGAACAAAGAAACAGAATGTGAGTTGCAGAGAGATTGAACCGCGAGAGAGAATTTCATTATCGTTATTGTTTGAGTTCTGGGCAGAGGATGTTCAAGATGGAGGGAGAGTACCGATTGAGAGGAGAGTGCAGAGTGAGAGTAACGTGAGAGGTGAGGAAGCGGATCCCTCATTTTTGGTTTAGGGTTTTGTTAGCTGTTTGGACCGGTTTTTGTTTAATGTGATGAGAAGCCCATTTATGATTTTCTTTCTGGCACTACCATTTCTTGCGCACCCCCCTTCCTGGCAAACTCTTTTCTCTTTGGGCCAGCTACCATGGGCCCAGCGCCCCAGCACATTACACCTCCTGTTTTGCGTCTTTTTAGCCCATTTTTGTGTTTATTAGACTTTTATGTTCTATATTAAAAAATACAAAAAATATTTTAATTAGCCTTTTTTAATCCTTTTGTTTGTTTTTATTTTACAATTTAAACTTTTAGTCAATTAGTTAAATGTTGATTTAATATGTTTACTTGTCTATTTTCTTTTTAGCTTATTTTTGTAAATATTCATCTTTTATATTTTCTCTTTCTTTTAAAATGCTTTGTTCGATTTTCTTTTATTTTCCTCTATGCACATGTTAACTCCGTTCCACGATAATTGTGTAAGTCTCCAAAGGTCGAGCAGCAGTGGAATGCGACGTTTAACATCACACACACAAAATGTTTTAAGCTGAACTACGGCTGCTCTGATTCCTTAATCGGGATACGTAGGCATTAGGTCGCGGGGCCTGAACGAGCACAATCTTGTATATATTTTCTTTCTTTTCCCCGTGTTTCTTTTCTCTTCCTTTTTTCGTGCGCTTCCCTTTAGCTTTTAGGCTTAGATTTTTAGATAGCACCCTTAGATTTAGATTAACAAGAGCGGATCCCGTCGAGTACGACGGACGTGAGGAGTGCTAACCCCTTCTCCTTGCGTAACCGACACCCTTACCTAGTTCTCTGGGTCGTAAGACCGTTGTTTGTTTTCTTTTTGTAGGTTTTATTCGATGTTTTCCTTTCCCATTTTGGGATAAATAAATAATCGATGGCGACTTCATTGATTTCATTTTGATGATTTCGATCCAGTTGTTTCAGCTGGCGACTTCACTGGGGACAGATTGACCTTTGCTAGGCCCATCCTGAGTGTCAGTCCTAGCTCTTGTTTGTTTTTATCTTTGGGTGTTTGCTTTCTTTATGCTTTATTTGTATATTTGTATATATTGCTTTATTTGTATATTTGTATATATTGCTTTATTTGTATATTTGCATATATTGCTTTATTTGCTGTTATATTCTGGTTATCTGCTGTTCTGTATATATACTGTTCTGGATCTACTGTTTTTCTGGTGGGTGGGATGTTACTGAGGTAAAAGGCCCAATACACAGGCTATGAGTGATACCATAGGAACTAGGACTAGAGTGGCCGTGACGGACAGAAGGCGTATGCCTGATTGATCTGATCACGTATCCACGGGCAGAGCTTGGTGGAACGAGGCAACATCGTATGATGGCGCCTACGTTCGATCCTCTGTTGGCTTTTTGACCTACCCTGGCTTAGATTCACCTGTGAGTGGGGCGGGAATCAATCATTTTTACAGGTACATTATTGGTGACTATTGTTAGAAAGTATAGGATAAGTATTTTTAGTATCGTCTCCTCAGGGATTGATGCGATATTATCGCCGTTCTACAGCTTAGTGTATTTTGAGTTAAGGCTCTGGATGTGTTTAGTATCATGAAAGATAAATAGCATTAAAAGAAATTAAAGACAATAAATTCGGGTTTAAAAACGATTTGGTAAAACTGTGTCAAGATTAGTGTTCATTAGTTTGCTTCCTATGTACTCTAAAGATTATATATATGAACCTATTCATGATTAATACAATCACGTATCCTCTCGATACTGTTTATCTCTAAAGCAATATCGTGATCATTATCATATTCACCGTCAGATGATCTCTCATGCCGACAATCAACATGATAATCTTAAAAGCTTGATACTTGTGAATATCAACTCACAAATCTATCTCTAGAGTTTGTTTATTGATAGATGAATATCTTTTAGGTCTAGCTTTGAAACATATCTCTCAATAGTGATCCAAAACAACAAATGAAACATAAATAACAAGATATTCACCATGTATTAATCATTAACCAAGTTCATACATAATAGATCAAAGAAAGTACATATTTACAAACTAACTACCTCTAATCTTGACACAAGATGAAACTTAGCCCTCCATATCCATGGAAGCTTCAACAACAAGCAACAAACCAAGATTTAGTGACATCAAACTCAAGAAGATCAAAGAAAGATGTTTGGAAATCTTGATTTTCTCTTAAGAACAAATGGTTTTTCTCTTCTTCTCTTGCCCTAACTTTCTCTCCAAATGTGTGTTATGATAAGAAGCAAGCTAACCATGCCTAATCATCAATTTTATGTGGCTAAGAACAAAAGTTGAAAAAGTAGGTCCGCTGAGCGGAGGGGGTCCGCTGAGCGGAACAGTAAAAATATCTGTTTTGTCTTCAAGGTCCGCTGAGCGGAGAGGGTCCGCTGAGCGGAGGTAAATTTTCTGCTCTTCACTGCCCACGTCCGCTTCAGCTCCGCTGAGCGGACTTGCTGATGAAAAAAACTGCTGCATCCCTGCCTGGGTCCGCTTGGACTCCGCTGAGCGGACCTCCTTGCACAAAAATTCTTCTTTTTGCATTCCATCCTCATTGCAAGCTTGCTTTGATCATTCTTCTCATTCCATCTTGCCCAAAAGTTGTTAAAACCTAAAGAAAACATAACAAGAGTTAATAAACTAACTTAATTTAGAAAATAAACATAAATTTATTTATTTACATACTATTATATCAAAAAGTAATCAAATTTGGCACAAGAGTTTCAGAAATACCACAAAACATATATACAAACTATGCACAAATGGGATTCTAACAACTCTCCCCAACTTTGATCTTTGTTTGTCCTCGAACAAAGCTAGCTCAAAAACATACATCATCGAATCACATGAGGTTAGCAACATCAATTGAATGGTTCAAACTTGAGTTACATACCTACAAGATAAGTCTTCCTTGCTTGTACAAGATTCTAACATGACTATGAACCACTTTCTGAACACAAACTTTCAACACAATTGCATTAAAGAGATAATGTTCATGAATGAATCACCTATGTTTCACTTCACAAAAATAATTGAAGGACAATTGCCATGATAGCATAAAGGATAATTCACACTCCCTAGTAATGATGCACATCCAAAACAATTCATATATTCATCTATACTATGCACACGAGACAATAGAGACAAAGATCACTGAGGACTTCATTTGGTTGTAACTTGGCCTGGGTTCCAAACAAGTGATATTTTATGTACACGGCCATTGAAACAAAAAGGGTGAATGATCATGGAAAGCATTATTTATGTACAACACTACTAATATGTTACCCTTTTGTTTTTCACCATACAATGCATCCTTTCCTTTTCTTTAGACCATTAACACATTTTTTTTCTTTTCTTTTATCATTGTCTTTCCTCTTTTTTTTTTTTCAAAGAATGCATTGCACCACCATATTCTTTCTTTTCTTTATCTTTAAGAAACATCTCTCCCCAACTTTAAACATTTCTATCTATAAAGACATCAATGCTTTCCATTTAAGGTTCAAGTACTATTGGGTTAAGTGTTTACCAAAGAAATTGTCAAGTGAATCACTTCTCTTTATCAAAATTCATTGTGTTTTTCTTTGAGTCACTTGACAAAACAAAAATTTTAGGCTCAAAATTGGTTACAAAAGATCACACACTCACGGGTAGCCTTGTTTAAGGTGGTTTTTCTCATACTACTCAAAAAAAATTTGCCTCGATCCCTTCTAAGCTCTAATGTCTCATACAAAGCAAGATTAAACATGAATCATTTGAGTTAACATCAATCACTAGAACACTCTTATTTTTGTACACAATGGAAGTCCACTCACTTATCTAGTTTTGTCCTATTTTTGATTCAAACACAAACAAAATTTCTAAAATGCAATGTGATCAAAACTTTGTGTAAAGTCCTTAATTCATAGTCACCTTATAATCTACAAAGCAACAAAATACTTACCTTGGTATGAACATCATCAAGAATATCATCATCACCATCCAAATTTTTGATGTTGACACACCTTATCACTTTTTCTTCTTTAGAGCATCACTTCTATTCCAAGACAAACACAAAAAATTATATACACCTTAACACATAATATATGTACACTATTCTACTACTAAAACACAATATTATAACAACAAAGGCATAACTTGCCCACCCAAGCACACATTACTTAAACCAAATACTTAAACAACAAAGGCATAAGTTGCCTACAAAATATGTTCGGGTGGCACCCACGGCCACCAAAGTACAACAAACCTCATCCTCATATGGATGGCACAAAAGTAGTTACTAATACTAACAAAGGTACTAGAAATTATGCTACTAGTTCAACAACATAAAAGTAAATAACAGAGTATTATAAAACTAAACATAAACTACATAAACAACAATAATAAAAAAATTCACTGAAAATCCTCAATCCTCCTCATCATCCTGCTCCATGCCATCTCCTTCCTCTTCTTCCTCTTCACCATCCCCCTCTCTGAAAAATGGCCTCTCCGCAGGCCATGCACAATGAGCCTCATAATCCTCATTAGTAGGAAAAGAGGGAACATCCGCCGGGTTGACTTGGTGGCGATAGAGCTTGCACAGAGAATCATGAATCATTGCTTGCGATCTTCTGTTGGCATCAAAATATGCCCAATTGTACCTGCAAGCTAATTCTTCATTATACCTACCACCAGCAGGAGGAGCCATGTTCTGTGGCTGAGGATGCTGCTGGACACCTAGCTTGGGAGAGCAGTGCCTATGCACATAACCTGTGTCCACAACACTAGTGGACTTCATGCTTGCAACATTAGGTAACTCCACACCTGCATTCCTACACAGCCCCATAATCAAACTTGGAAAACCAAGCTGAGCAGACGGCTTTGTCCCTCTTTT
This sequence comes from Vicia villosa, assembly GCF_029867415.1. NCBI lineage: Eukaryota > Viridiplantae > Streptophyta > Magnoliopsida > Fabales > Fabaceae > Vicia > Vicia villosa. The sequence goes on from NC_081181.1 coordinate 217,801,946, forward strand.
GGTTCCACTTGAAGCCACAATCCTAATCTCCTCAGAAATGATTTGAGCCACATCCACTTCTCCACCTGTCATAATCCAAAACAAAAGACAAGACATGTCAATGGTTAGGTCAGATGTGTGGCTTCTCGGCATGACATTGTTCAGGAGGAACACTGTGTACAGCTGTGCCATTTGAGTCATGTTCTTCCTGTCCATCTTCTGAATATAACCGGAAGGGTTAAGAGTGAACCCTCGGTTCTCAAAGGATAGCAGATCAGCAATCTCCTGCATATTCCAAGTCTTTGCAACCTTTTTTCTTGCATACTCGCACTTCTCACCTGCAGCACGAGGAGACGGTCTTCCCAAAAAATTGTTAATTGCATCCCTTGAAAAAGAAATGCCCCTACCTCTCACATAGGACGTGTAAGTGTACACCCTTCCCTCAACCGGAATCGCATTTGCATAGAACTCGCGCACAAGGTCCGCATTGATTTGAGTATCTGGAGAAATCAGAGCTTCCCAATGGCGTTCCGCGATATTCTCCAAAAACTGATAAAAGTTACCTCTATGGGGGAGGTCAAACACCTTTTCTGGCCAAATCTTCCGACCAACCAATTTCTCAAACCTCTCCTGCTGCTCTGGTCCTAGAAACCTATGGGAATCAAAGGGTGGTGGCGGAGCAGCTCCTGAACTCGAGCCTGCCAATTGCCTAGCTCGCTTTCCCCGATCACTTCTTGACGACATCTACAAAAAACAACACAACATCGAACAAACATCGTCAAAAGCAACATTTATAGCATTTCACATATCCATTAGTAGTGTGAAACCAGGCCCTAAACCATTACATAACATTCAGAAAACAGAACTGAAATTCTGCACTCAGCAGGGTCCGCTCAGCGGAGGGGGTCCGCTCAGCGGACCTGCGCAGAAAATCAAAAATTCTGCAGAACAGAGGTCTGCGCCAGGAACAACCATGGGGTTTCAAACCCCTTTCAAGCACAAGGAAGCAAGCACATAAGCAATGGAAAACAAGAATATTAACATCCAATTCAAGGAACCCTAACATTTACAATTTAATCTAACCTAAATCTAAAACCTAAACAGAATTTCTTACTAAAATCAAACCTAATACACAATCTATTCTTAATTCTACTACTAAATCACACCGATTCCTAAAAGAAACATATCTATGCAACCCTAATATGCTTTAAACAGAAAATTGCAACATTAAACACCACATACCTTGTCTGGAACTGAAGAGAACAAGATACAGCAGTTGATAGAAAAGAAATTGAGACTTGAAGGTTTGAAAATGGTGGAGATAGAGAAGAGAGCAAGTGGAATCAAGATGGAGATGGAGATGTTTCAAAAGTGTGGTGAGTTAGGGTTCTGAACCCGCTCAGCCACAGATTCCTTTCTTAATTGGGCCTTTGGACCGGTTTGGTCCATTGGGCCTCTTTTTTTTTCTGGTTTTTAGCAGGTCCGCTCAGCGGAGGGGGGTCCGCTCAGCGGAGCAGTAAAAATCTGGTTTTTCTGGTTTTTCAGCAGTCTGTTCCACTCGATTTTTTCTCCACCGACTTTTCAAACCTCCCAAAGCACATAAAATAGAGAATACTTACAATGTTGGGGTGCCTCCCAACTAGCGCTTTGTTTAACGTCGGTTAGCTCGACGGTCCGAGGCGGCTTTACGGATCAAAAATCGGAACGGATTCCGAATTTCGATCGACTTCACCACCAAGATACGGCTTGAGTCTTTGACCATTGACGGTCCAACTTTCATTTGTTGTCGGATTTTCAAGCACAACCGCTCCATAGTCTTTTACTTCTTTGATTCGGAACGGACCCGACCATTTGGATTTCAATTTGCCCGGAAACAACTTCAACCTTGAATTGAACAATAGAACCATTTGGCCTTCTTTGAAATCCTTCTCCACAATCTTTCTATCATGATATCCTTTCACTTTCTCCTTGTAGATTTTGTTGGATTCATAGGCTTGTAATCGCAATTCTTCCATCTCAAGCAATTGCAATCTTCTCATTTCACCACTTGCCTTCGGATCAAAGTTAAGCAACTTCAAGGCCCAAAATGCCTTATGCTCCAATTCCACAGGTAAATGACAACTTTTCCCGTAAACCATTTGAAACGGAGTGAAACCAATCGGTGCCTTGTATGCCGTACGGTAAGCCCATAAAGCATCATCCAACTTCTGTGACCAATCCTTTCTTGACGACGAAACTGTTTTTTCCAAGATTCTTTTGATTTCTCGGTTGGAAACTTCGGCTTGACCATTAGCTTGCGGATGATAGGCCGTGGTTACTTTGTGCTTCACACCATATTGTTGTAAGACTTTTTCAAGCTGTGTGTTGCAAAAATGTGAGCCACCATCACTAATGAGAATCCTTGGTGTTCCAAACCTTGTAAAAATGTTTTTCTTCAAGAATTTGATTACGGTCTTTCCATCCGCTTTTGGACACGCTAACGCTTCCACCCATTTTGAAACATAATCAACCGCAACCAATATATACTCACAACCAAAAGATGAAGGGAATGGTCCTACAAAGTCTATTCCCCAACAATCAAACACTTCCACTTCTAACATATTTGTCAATGGCATTTCATTCCTTTTACTCACTCCACCACTTCTTTGACAATTATCACAACTTTGTGCATGCAAGTAAGCATCTTTGAACAACGTCGGCCAATAGAACCCGGATTGAAGAACTTTTGCCGCCGTTCTTTGCCCACCATAATGCCCACCATAAGGTGAATTATGACAATGCCACAAGATTCTCATTGCTTCTTCTCTCGTCACACATCTTCTTAGCACACCATCCACACCAATTTTGAACAAGTATGGATCATCCCACACATAGAATTTGGCATCATGGAGAAACTTCTTTATTGCACTTTTACTCCAATCTTCCGGCATCCAACCCGATGCCTTATGATTAGCCATGTCAGCAAACCACGGCCTTTCTTCCACCATGAACAATTTTTCATCCGGGAATGATTCCAAAACCTCTTCTTCTTTGTTTGTTACCTCTTCATTCACCAACCTTGATAAATGATCCGCCACCAAGTTTTCTGCTCCTTTCTTGTCTCTAATCTCTAAGTGGAATTCTTGTAGCAACAATATCCACCTAATGAGCCTTTGCTTTGAATCCGGCTTGGTAAGCAAATACTTTATCGCTGCATGGTCAGTGTAAACAACAACTTTCGAACCAATTAAATAGGACCTAAATTTTTCTAATGCATATACAATAGCTAGTAGTTCTTTTTCAGTTGTTGCATAATTAATTTGTGCTTCATTAAGAACCTTACTAGCATAATGTATAGCATGAAAAATTTTTCCTTTTCTTTGACCCAACACCGCTCCTACCGCATAATCACTAGCATCACACATTAGTTCAAAATCAAGTTTCCAATCGGGTGCTATGATTATGGGTGCGGTGGTCAATCTTTGTTTTAATTCATTAAAAGCTAAAAGGCATGCATTATCAAAAACAAAAGACTTATCTTTGTTGAGCAAGTTGCTCAAAGGCTTTGCAATCTTTGAGAAGTCTTTGATGAATCTCCTATAGAATCCCGCATGGCCTAAGAAGCTTCGAATTCCTTTGACATTTGTTGGCGGTGGTAACTTCTCAATAACCTCCACTTTTGCTCGGTCGACTTCAATTCCTTTGGAAGAAACTTTGTGACCAAGAACTATGCCTTCAGTAACCATGAAATTGCATTTTTCCCAATTGAGGACCAAGTTGGTTTCAACACATCTTTTCAACACGGCATCCAAATTCTTCAAGCAAAGATCAAATGAGGCTCCAAAAACGGAGAAGTCATCCATGAAAACCTCCATTGTCTTTTCTATGAAGTCCGAGAAGATAGCTTGCATACATCTTTGGAAAGTGGCCGGTGCATTACACAATCCAAACGGCATTCGCCTATAAGCAAAAATTCCAAAGGGACAAGTGAACGCCGTTTTCTCTTGATCTTCCGGATTGACCGAAATTTGGTTGTACCCGGAGTAGCCATCCAAGAAACAATAGAACTCTTGACCCGATAACCTTTCCAGCATTTGGTCCATGAAAGGTAAAGGGAAGTGATCTTTCCTAGTAGCTTGGTTAAGCTTTCGGTAATCAATACACATCCTCCAACCCGTCACGGTTCTTGTCGGAATCAACTCATTCTTTTCATTTGTGATCACGGTCATTCCTCCTTTCTTTGGTACCACTTGGACTGGACTCACCCATGCACTATCGGAAATAGGATAAATCATTCCGGCTTCCAATAGTTTCACCACTTCCTTTCTTACAACTTCTTTCATTGTAGGATTCAACCGGCGTTGAGGTTGAGCTACCGGTTTAAAATCCTCCTCCATCATAATTTTATGCATACAATAGGCCGGACTAATTCCTTTTAAATCGGAAAGAACCCATCCTATTGCTTCCTTGTTAGCTTTCAACACATAAATTAGTTTCTCTTCCTCCTCTTTAGACAATGAACCACTAATTATCACCGGCTTCTTACCACCTTCTTCAAGAAAAACATATTTCAAATGGGGCGGTAACATCTTCAATTCTAATTTGGTTTCTTCCACCTTTGGCTCATCTTTCAACTCCTCCATCTTTGCTTCAAAAGGACTTATCTCTTCAAAAACATCAAGATCTCGCAAACACTCTTCAATCTCTTTTTCTTCTTCTTCATTGAGAACATCAAGAGCTTTGGTTAATGTTTTCTCAAGAGGATTGAACATATGAGCTCTACTTTCAACTTGCAAGATAACTTCCTCCATAGCATCAATTCTAAAACAATCACTTGTGTCATTTGGATGTTTCATTGCTTCCGAGAGATCAAAACACACTTCCTCATCTTGGAACCTCAATTTCATCAAACCATCATCAATGTCTATCATCATCCTTGCCGTCTTCATAAAAGGTCTTCCTAGAATCAACGGGGTATCAACATCTTCCTCCATATCAATGACAACAAAATCAACCGGAAAGAAGAACTTGTCAACTTTCACAAGTAAATCTTCCGCTATCCCAAAAGGCATAGTTGTAGACTTATCGGCTAATTGAAGTGTCATTCTTGTATTTTTCATATCCACAATGCCTAACCTCTTGACCATGGATAAAGGAATCAAATTGATACTTGATCCCGTGTCAACCAAACCTCTTCCAATATGAATGTCACCAATAGTAACCGGCAAAGTAATGTGGTGTCGTTTTCTTTTACCTCCCCGTTTCACTTGGGAGGACGGCACGCTAAACCCTTCACGCGAAATTTGGAAGGAGAGTGCGCCCGTGGTGGGATGAATTTTATTTCAGTTCTTCCTACGATATCACACGAACTTTCTTATTTGTCCTACGAATAGGAAAGGGGAAAAAAGATCTCAACTAAACCCTAGGAGTTTGCTAAGTGTGGGGATTTACACCTAGACTAGAAATTCTGGAGTCCGGGGGGTCGGTTATACATAGGGAAGTGTTTAAACACCCTACATATCTGTAGTACTCTACAGGAACCTTCTCTGTGTCATTGTGATTGTGTTTGCTGCTAATGATTGGGAAAGTTTCTCCTTTGTGTTAGGAGAAGGAATTGAATTGTTTTTAAAAGACAGACAGACAGACAAACTGACTATTTTTGGTATTTATTTAGCTCGCTGAGATTCCTTGTGAACCTCATGCCTACATATCCCTAGTGGAAGTCAGAGCTTAATGTAGTTCGGGGAACTAACTAGGGAAATTTATGTTTTTGGTGCCTTGCTTGAAGCTCAAGGTTGAAGCTTGGAATTAAATCTCTGTTTACAGTAAAGAGACATGAAATCATCTTTACAGAGAGGTATTTGTACTATTCTACCACAAACATTTAAAAGAGTGACAGAATAACTAGATTCATCTCATTCAAGAGGGGGACCTTACTTGTGTGTGTGCAAGTATGCCAGTCAGATGCCTCTTAAATGAAAGAAAGTTGCTCGTCCAAATTAGGGAAAGTGTACAAGTCTGGGAATGTGCCAGAGCATGTCTTTCAGAGTCCTAAATGGGAGACTTTGATTGAAATTGAAATTGAAATGTTTGTTTGTTTGAATGTGGTAGAGTAGTAAAAATATCTCTCTATAGAGATAAGCTATGTCTATCTACTGTATAAAAGATTTGACTTTAGCTGGCTTGTATGAGGCCCAAGCTTGAGGCTTTTTGATTGATTTATTATTATTGACTCTGGGAGATGACTCCATCGGGAATTAATTACAGGGTATTTTTTTGTGTTCTGTACAAAGCCCAGAATTGAGGCTGACTCTACTTAGGGAGACTCTATTTATGTGCCTTGTACAAAGCCCAAGGTTGTGGCTGACTGTTGAGGATAATTGAATGAATGACTTTATTTTGTGTGCCTTGTACAAAGCCCAAGGTTGTGGCTGACTCTAGCTAGGGAAAAAAACACTATTTTCTGCCTTGTACAAAGCCCAAGGTTGTGGCGGACTCTTAAATGAATTAAGTATGGATGACTATATGGGGAAAGATCCTAAGTGTTAGGAATCTTTGACACATGAAAGATATGGTTTATCTGCCTTGTACAAAGCCCAAGGTTGTGGCTACTGAGTGATGAAGAACTCACTGGGGAGACTCTATTATCTGCCTTGTACAATGCCCAAGGTTGAGGCTGACTCTTGACAGGGGAGTTTTATTGTTTGGGTGCCTTGTATGAAGCCCAAGGTTGAGGCTAACTGTTTTTGTTGGTTTTGACTCTACTGAGGAGGTTTTATTTATTGAAAGACTGTTTTTCTTTGGAAGCTAACCCTTTCCAGGGATTTTGACTCAACTGGTGAATTTGTCTGTTAAAAGACTGACTTTTGTCATGTTTTTGGAGGCTGACCCTTTCCAGGGGTTTGGACTCTTTTGGGGAAATTATCTCCTAAGAGAAATGAATCTTTATTTTTTTGACATTTAATGATTGACTTTGGAGGCTAACCCTTTCCAGGGGTTTTGATAAAATGATTGAATGTGTGGAAGCTAACCCTTTCCAGGGATTTTGATTTTTTAGACAGATGTTGGAGGCTAACCCTTTCCAGGGGTTTTGTTAAAATGATTGATTTGGGTAGCACTCCATTAATTATTAAGGGATGAAAAGAATGGCAGAAAGATTATCTAGTGAGACTTCTTGTTTAAAGCCCAAAGATGAAGGCTGACTCAATGCTGAGGATGACCAAACATGGATCCTAGACTCTGCTAAGGAAGATTGATGAAGATAAGGGTGACAGAGACTGTCCATGTCTCTCATTCCAAAAATGTACTCAATGTGAAATTGAGACAAACTTAGCTTGTTTAAAGTCTGGTTTAAATTGGAAGAAACTCACCAGGGTAGGCTAAAAGGTAACTAAAGACCTGTTCCTATGTTTATAAGAAACCTGATGGGTCCTTGTATACAAGCTCAAGAGGAAGCTGGAAATGCTTTTAAGAAGCCTGTGGGTCCTTGTACAAAGCCCAAGAGGAGGCTAATCGAGGGTCCTTGTTGTAGCACAAGAGAAAGCTATGTAGTTTTGAACTTATTTTGGCTCTAAGCAAATGGGTAAGAGGTTTCACCGGGAATAATTCCTCTTTGGGTGGATGTGTCCTATTATTTGGATTCTAAGGTTTTTGCCAAGATGTTTCACCGGGAATAATTCATCTTGGTGGTTTGAACTACAGATCTCTAATTAGGAAAGAGCCTTCACCGGGAAGACATTCTCAATCCTAGGTCATATTCCTATAATATATATATAGTTTAACTGTCCTAAGGTTTATACTCAAACGCAGTTCTAAACTAATATATGCACAGTTTATATTTGACAGTAATTTAAATAAAGACTGTAAATTGAAAGCTTGTAAAGCCTAACCTGGATGGAGTGGAGGCCATTGAAGAAGTATGTACAGAGCCTCAACAGTATTTTTGTTGTTTTGTTGATAACAATTGAATATATATGATAAACAGTTAATGGTTTTTTGAAAACAGAAGAAGTGAAGATGGACAAAGGTCACATAGGTATCTGAAGAGTTTCACCGGGAATAATGCCCTTCAAATACCAGAGGAATGTTTTGAAAACAGAAAGAAGATTTTGAAAATACAGTTTTGAAAACAAGCTAAGAAGAGAAGATGTTTGGGACTTACACTCTATTAGAGGCCCAGTACTTTACAGTACTGGTGATAAAAACAGTTGGAAATGATTTGAAATGATATAAGGTTTTGTTGTTTGAAAACCTTAATCGTTTGATTTAATCAGAGATTGAAAACAGTTTTGAGAATTGACAAAAGTCAACTTAATTAAAGTAAAAATAAATATTTTTACTTAATTAAGACCTAAACAATTAGGGTTTTATCATAAACTTTATTTACAAAATGATTAGGTTAAAACAAAATGAAAATATGCATTAAAGTATTTAAGAAAATACCTAAAACATACTATTTTAAACCTAATAAAAATATGTGAAACAAATAATATTTTTATGATTTTTTTGATTATTCACAAAATAGATATGTTAAATAAAAAGTGTGTGAAAAATGAAGTGAAAATGATTTAATTTGATAGGTTAAATAATTGTGTGAAGTTGTGAAGAAAATAAGTGTGAAAAGTGGTAAAAAATATAGAAATGTCTTCACCAAGGTTTGAACTCACGCCCTTTAGGTTATACACTCAAAACTATACCACTGGGCCAGCGCGCGTATGGTGTTTGTGATATGCATTCAGTTCATTATATTTTCAAACAAGTGGTAAAATCATGGAAAAATAAAAGAAACAAAAAGTTTGGGGCGAGGGGGATTCGAACCCCAGACTTGAGGCATGAGGAGACTAAGAGCGCATGTGTGGCCACTAGGGCAAGTTATTCATTCGTTTATAAAACGCCTTCTATTCAAAATAAAATAAACTAAAACCCAGGAAATTTGAAAAATGGCGCCACCATCTTCATCTTCAACCTTCAGCTTCAGATTTTTTTGAATTTGCTATCTCCTTCGTTTCTCAACCAAACTTAAAGATGTAAACATGGATTTTGCTCGTTTTTGGACGAGGATTATGATGATGTCTTTTAATTTCATTTATTATAAGCGTAACATAAAATTCGCAAGCATGAACACTAAGAACCCTAAAACTGAAATTAAACATGAAATTCTATATATGTATGCTTTGATGCAATTGATTGAGGGCTAATGATCTATGAAGGTGCAGAAACCAACTGGTAACTTCATTTTAAACTTATCATGCGTGAATCATAGAGTTTGAAGCTTTGGAAACTTACCTGAAAAATGAAGATCGGGCTCTGATCAAAGTGTGTTGCAGAGTTGTTGCAGCGATCCAGATAGCTTCAGTGATCCTCCTTGAAGGTGTTGAGATGCTTAGGTTGGACTGAAAGTACCCAGAACCTCTTGCTCGACCCCAACTGCAACAGCTCCAAGTGAGTGATGAAGATGATGATTCCTCACTTCCAGAAGTGTTTCAGAGGTCTGGATCACCTCTAAATGACTCCCCTAATGTGTTTGAATACTTAATTCCAAAGGAAGAGCTTTGGTTTGAAGAATCCGAGTCTTCTTGCCAAAGAACCTTTGAAAACCTTAAGTATGGAGAAAGAAGAGAGAAAGCAAGAATTCTGTTGCTTTGGTGTGTTTTTGAATGAGGAATGCCTCTGTATTTATAGGCAAATGGATGCAGATCAATTGGCTGTGGTGAGCTTGCTTAGTGTAGTGAGTTTGGTTTCTTAGCCATGAAGAAATTCAAAGAATCTCCAAAATGCAATGATGCATTTTCGGGCTAGCTTCCCCTATCCATTGATTCTATCTGATCTTAGGGGACATTTCAGATGCAAAGTGAGCTCTAATTGGTTGATGAGAAGATTCCTTGGGTGATTCATCAATTTGCCATAAATTCACAAATGTAATCATTACATAATCACATGTTCTTGTTTTTAGAATCTTCTTCAATTATCATGGCATGGTGAAAGTGAATGCATGTTATTGTTTCAGACATGTTATGGGTCGTGTAGCATCCATTCATGAAGCAAAATGCATAAAATTGCAAAGTTCCAATTTGCACATGACCTATAATTTTACTTCATGAGGCCAACTTTGAACAAGCATAACTCCTAGCTCAAATTGAATTTGGAGAAGGTTGAACACAATTTGGAAAGCCCTAAACATCTACTTCAAATCATTAGTTTATGTCTTCTTCAGAATCCTTTGGGAAATTTGTGAAAAATGAGCCCAAAGTTGGATGAAAACTAGGTTAAAACACTTAGAAAAATTTCTAAGTGTTTATGACATAAACTTCAAAATTTCCAAAACTTCATAAATGGTTGATCTTTTGAAAAAAGTTCCCTTGTAAGATGTTGTTTTATTTTGCAAGATCTACAACTTTCATGTTGGAAGTTTTTTGAGTTGTGTAGGTGAAATTTTGAGATCTCACCATGCCTTCAAAAACCCTAATTCCCGACTTTTCGCTCCTTGATGAATTTCTTTGAATTTCTTTGGCCAAATGACTTTGACATCCATATATTGATGATATTGATCTTTGAAAGTCATTTTTTGACCAAAAACCTTAAAAGTCAATGATGATCCTTCACAGTTGACTTTTTCCTGACAAAGTGAATTTTTGGGCTTTTGTGTAGAAATAAGATCTTCTCCACAAATGGATGATATAAATGGATTATATGGAGGTAGTAGAGATCCTTGAATCATGTCTTGAGTTTTGGATTCATGCCCTGATCAGAAGTCAACTATCTTGGTGAATTAGGTCAAAACCCTAATTTGTCGACCATGTGAAAGTAATGACTGTAGACTTTGAATTGAAGTGTGATGTCCAGTAGACCTTGTAATATGAGTTATTTGAAGATGATTGATGTCTTTGAATGGTTCCCTGGGGCTTTTTAGGGTTTCCCAAAAGTGATCCCTGATTTTAGTCCTTGATAGGCTCAAAACCCTAGTCTGGTGACCTGAGTAAACCTGTATTCAGATGACTGGATGTCTAATCATCATAGATGAGAAAAGTGAAGTTTTTGAGCCCCATGATTGTATTAGAGACTAGTCTTTGTATTGATTGATCCTTTGCCTGAGCTTTCTTGTCTTTGAGCATCCTCGATTAGGTACAAGATGGAGAAATGACTGCTCTGGGTACTTGTCTTGACCCTGATGAAAAATCCTGAAGATATGCCATCTCAGGGGGGTCAAAAATTAGGGTATGACAGATGCCCCTATTTAAGTTTCTTTTATCTGGAGGGAGAGAGATTGAGATCTCGATCTCTCCTGCGTAAAAGAGACTTAAATATCAAAGAATGCCCGAATTTTGGGCGCTCCTGAGATGTTGTAATTGACATAGTCTTTGCATGACTTGATCCCGTTGTCGCGCTTGGCGGGGGATGAGGAGACAAAACTCCTGCAGAAATACTTGATGTGGATTCTGGTGGATGGATGGCAATGTAGGATGCGCAATCCATCTTCTTTAACTAAGTGCTGATACTTAGAAAAAGGTAAACAACCTCTCCTCGTTTCGGATGTCCATATCTCGAAACTGGTCTCAGTTGCGTTTGGATAATATCTCAGATAAAGAGAAAATCTCCAAAGGTCTGTTTCCTCATCAAACTTCTTACCAGCGCTTGGAGATAAGACGCCATTTGATGGTAGTAAAGAAACTTCGAGGGTTTGTTTCCTCGTCAAACTTCTTATCAATGCTTGAGGATAAGATGCCATTTGACGGCTGTAAAGAAACTTCACCATCTTCCCTTTTGACTTGACATCTTTGAAAGATTGTCATTTGGGCCCATGCTTTTTGAGGGGCTAATGACTTTGTTTGAAGGCGGACGAACTGTTTTCGGGGTGAAAACTGCCATTCATCGACTGGTGCCTGGGGAATCAACGAACTATTTTCCTAAGAGGAAAACTGCCATTCATCGACTCTGTGGGGAGTTAAACATCCTAGAAACAGACAAACTGTTCGAAGAAACTGCCATTTGTCGATCTCTTGAGTATTTAACAGACAAACTGTCTTTCCTTGGGGAAAGACTACCATTTGTCAATTGCTCGGGGAGCAAACTGTCTTCTACCGGGAGAGACTGCCATTTGTCGACCCTGTCACGAAAGAAAGTGAGCAAACTGTCTTTTGCTGAAAGAGACTGCCATTTGCTGACTTTGTGGTGATAGAAAGTGAGCAAACTGTCTTCTGCTGAAAGAGACTGCCATTTGCTGACTTTGTTGTGATAGAAAGGGAGCAAACTGTCTTCTGCTGAAAGAGACTGCCATTTGCTGACTTTGTGGTGATAGAAAGTGAGCAAACTGTCTTCTGCTGAAAGAGACTGCCATTTGCTGACTTTGTGGTGATAGAAAGTGAGCAAACTGTCTTCTGATGAAAGAGACTGCCATTTGCTGACTTTGTTGGGGAATCTGGACTATCTTCTGGACGAAGACTATCATTTGTTGACTCCGCTGGGGATCATGAACTATCTTCTGGATGAAGACTACCATTCACTGATTCTGTTGGGGAATCATTTGTCGATCTGCTGGGAGATTCTGAATTATTCTTTGACAAGAAGTGGCATTACTTGACCCTGCTGGGGAAATACCAAACCTCTAGGGAATTTCAAAATGTGAAGCAGACTATCTTATCTGAAAAAGACTGTTGAATGTTGCGTTGCAGGAGAATCTCGGCTGAGGAATTCCAAAAGTGAACAAACTAATCTCCTTGAGGGAGACTACCATCTGTTGACTTGCTTGGTGTGATCCTTGTGTATGAACTGTCGTTTCGAAGGAAAAAGTTTCTCCGGAACTTGCAGGGGAAACTTGAGTTCATGCCCTCATGACTCGGGCATTCTCATGATTAAAAGCCTAATTTGACTGTACAGTTGTGATGTAATGTATGCATGAATATTATGACAATTATAAAATGTAAAGTGAATGTAAATAGAATTGTCGTGGATGTAAAATCCTATGATACGACTTGAATTCTTGTTGATCAGAAGATGTTCTCTTCTTGGAGTTCGAACTCTGTTGGGAATATCTGGTTATCAGTTGTCCGCTGTCCGAAGTGAGTAACATGAATTGAAGTAAAGATCCGTCATCGGGAGATGTTCGCAAAGCGACCTCATGGGGAAATATTGGTTCCCGGAGTCTCAACCGTTCTCGGAGCAACTGTTTGCATTCTTCCTATTGTTTGTAAACCTCAGAAAGAAATTTCACCTTTATTTTTGCAAGTAAATTCATTTTTATTTTATGAAAACATTTGTTTCAAGAAATTGACTATTTAAACTTAAAATGCATTTCAAGAAACTGAATAAGACTAGATTGCAAAGGAAAAGCACAAGGCTCAAATTATTATATATGGAATGGTAATCAGCCAAATGCTTGATTCCATGGAGTATTTACAAAGTTGGAAATTGGTAATTTTCGGGAAAAGGGCTACGATGAAACGTGACGACCGTTATCTTTCCCTTCCACTCCGAGTTGCGCTGTATTCGTGCTTCGTAGAAGATGACCTACTGCTGATGAATACTCCGCTATGGATTTTGAATGATCAAGTTTGTCCTGAACACAGTTACTTGCCATATACCCCTAACTTTTGCGTAAACTACCCCTTTCGGGTTTTAAGTTTACCGGGATTGATTATTTATTATTTTTTTATGTCTCTAACTTTTGCCTGAATCGCCCTTTCGGGTTTTCGATTCACCGAGACGCTCTTTTTTGCCTAAGCCGCTCTTTGCGAGTTTTCAACTTAGCGAGCTGTTCTTTTGTTTATTTAGGCGAAGTATTTCTTGACTGCGTCGACGTTCACAGGACGGGTGAATTCTTCTCCATCCATAGTCGTGAGTATTAAGGCTCCTCCTGAGAAAGCTCTCTTGACCACGTAGGGGCCATCATAATTGGGAGTCCATTTCCCTCTCGAATCTGTGAGAAAAAGATTGAATCTTTTTGAGTACAAGGTCGCCTTCTTTGATTGCGCGAGGTCGAACCTTTTTGTCGAAAGCTTTCTTCATTCTTTGTTGATATAGCTGTCCGTGGCATAAAGCTGTCATGCGCTTTTCTTCGATTAAGTTCAATTCATCGAATCTGCTTTGACACCACTCGGCTTCTGTTAATTTTGCCTCCATCAAAACTCTCATTGATGGAATCTCAACCTCTATAGGTAGGACTGCCTCCATGCCATATACAAGGGAGAAAGGAGTTGCTCCAGTCGAGGTACGTACTGATGTACGGTAACCATGAAGAGCATACGGGAGCATTTCATGCCAATCTTTGTAAGTGATGACCATTTTCTGAATGATTTTCTTGATGTTTTTATTAGCTGCTTCTACAGCTCCATTCATCTTTGGTCTGTAAGGAGATGAGTTGTGATGTTCGATCTTGAATTCTTCACAAAGCTCCTTCATCATTTTGTTATTCAAATTTGACCCATTGTCAGTGATTATCTTGCTAGGAATGCCGTAGCGACAGATGATGTGATTCTTGATAAACCTGACGACAACTTGTCTTGTAACGTTTGCATATGAAGCTGCTTCAACCCATTTGGTAAAATAGTCTATGGCTACCAAGATGAAGCGATGTCCGTTGGACGCTTTTGGTTCGATCATTCCAATCATGTCGATTCCCCACATGGAGAAAGGCCAAGGGGAAGAGAGTATGTTGAGCAGAGACGGTGGCACATGAATTCTATCGGCGTAGATCTGACATTTGTGACACCTCTTTGCGTACTGGTAGCAATCTGACTCCATCGTCAGCCAATAATATCCTGCTCTCAGTATTTTCCTTGTCATGGTATGTCCATTGGTGTGAGTACCAAAGGAACCTTCATGTATTTCTCTCATGAGTATTTCTGCTTCTTTTCTATCAACGCATCTGAGCAGAACCATGTCGAAGTTTCTCTTGTACAGAACATCTTCATTCAGGAATAATCTACAAGCTAACTTTCTCAAAGTCTTTCTATCTTTCTTTGATGCCCCAAGAGGGTACTCTTGCTTTTGGAGAAAGTTCTTGATGTCGTAGTACCACGGTTTGTCGTCGATGATTGCTTCTACTGTGAACACATGAGCGGGCCTATCCAGGCGCATAACATCGATCCGAGGAATGTCATTCCAATGATTTATCCTAATCATGGAAGAGAGTGTGGCTAATGCATCAGCCAAGTTGTTTTCTTCACGAGGAATGTGATGAAAATCTACCCTGTCGAAGAATGGTAACAATCTTCTCGCGTAGTCTTTGTAAGGAATTAGCCCTGGTTGGCGTGTTTCCCATTCTCCTTTGATTTGATTGATGACCAAAGCAGAATCTCCATATACATCCAAGTGTTTGATTCTTAGATCCATGGCTTCTTCGAGACCCATGATGCAAGCTTCATATTCGGCCTCATTGTTTGTGCATTTGAAAGTTAATCTGGCAGTAAATGGAATGTGGGTACCCTGAGGTGTAACAATGATTGCCCCAATTCCTCGTTTGCTGACAATGAAACCAAGGAGTTTCCCTGAGTAGACACCAAAGGTACACTTGTTGGGGTTCAGGCGAAGCTGAAACTTCCGTAAGCGTTGAAATAACTTTGTCAGATTCTGTATGTGATCTTCTTCATTTTCTGATTTGGCAATCATGTCGTCTACATAAACTTCCACTTCCTTATGCATCATGTCATGGAAAAGCGTAGTCATGGCTCTTTGATAAGTTGCCCCTGCGTTCTTTAGTCCAAAAGGCATAACACGATAGCAGAACGTGCCCCAGGGGGTGATGAAAGCTGTTTTTTCCATGTCTTCAGGTGCCATTTTGATTTGGTTGTATCCTGAAAATCCGTCCATGAACGAGAAAACTTTGGATTTTGCTGTACTGTCTATCAACATATCAATATGTGGTAAAGGAAAATCATCCTTAGGGCTAGCTTTGTTCAAATCTCTGTAGTCGACGCACATGCGGACTTTTCCGTCTTTCTTAGGAACGGGAACAATGTTGGCTAACCACTGAGGGTATTCTGAAGTGACGAGGAAACCTGCGTTGATCTGCTTTTGAACTTCCTCTTTGATTTTCATGGCCATCTCCGGATGAGTTCTTCTCAATTTTTGCTTGACCGGAGGGCATTCTGCTTTTAATGGCAAGTGATGCTCCACTATACTGGTATCCAACCCTGGCATATCTTGATAAGACCAAGCGAAGACATCTGAGAATTCTTTGAGCAGCTGTATCAAACTCTCTCTGATCTCTGAACTGAGCGAAGCCCCAATCTTAACCTCTCTTCTGTTTCCATCGGAACCAAGGTTAATGATCTCTAGAGGCTCATTGTATGGCTGAATGGCCTCTTCCTTTTGTTGAAGTAACCGTGAAATTTCCTTTGATATTTCTTCGTCCTCTTCTTCCTCTGCCTCGAATACAGGAAACTCAAAGCTTGGAGAAGTCATACGGTCGCACGTTTCAACGGGGTATTTTATGATTAATCTGCATATGTGTGATAAGTTTTATTTAGACAACGAGGGAAGACTCGGTGTATGCAGTTAATGGAATATTTGATGTTTTTTAAGGGTGTTTTTTAGGATTACCAATTTCTGAAAAAAAAGAAAAGGGAAAACTAAACGAAGGAACAGAATGACATTTTTATTTATGGACAGTCATTTCTTGAAACAAAGACCCTATAAAACAAAACTCTATTGCTTTGGGCGAAGCAAAGAGGGACATTTAACTAAGAAATAGTAAAATGCAAAGCCCTATGAAACATCTCTTCACCCTGGGCTATGGTG